>NC_056479.1:30150720-30267532 GCF_008729295.1 Plectropomus leopardus | reverse complement strand
CGTCTACCACGGCGTCCCCGCCAGCGACACCGACCACTTCGACATCAGCGTGTTCTTTGAAGAGGCTGCAGACTTCATCGAGAAGTCGCTGGCATACAAAAATGGAAAAGGTCAGAGGATCACAGAGAAGGAATTAATGTTAAAAAATGACTCCTCATTTGGCCCGTGTATATTAACCCTTTGAAACCGAGGCAAATTCGTTTGATTTCTTTGATGATAGAATGGAAGAAAAGATAATGACCTTCCCAACATGATGTTAGAAAATTATCCAAAAACAAGGGAGAAATATCCAGAAAATTATATATATATATATATATGTATATATATATATATTATATATATATATATCTTAGGGCTGCAATTAACCATTATTTTGATAGTCGATTAATCGGTCAATTAACTTTTTGATTAATCGGATTTAAAAAAAAAAGAAAAACAGAAATAATAATGAAATATGCTTTTTTTTCTCCTCCCATAACTTTTTTTGCAAAGACAGATTTTCATTGACGACGGTGCATAAAGTGCATAAACCGGCGGCTGCTTTAACATCCCTGAGCTGTCAAACTATATTTAATTATAAATAATAAATAACTACAAAATCATATATGAAACAATTCAAAAAACTGAATGTTGACAGCTTTTACAACGTACCGTTACGTTTCCTTACTTTAAACTGAACATAGGCTACGTCGTTTTTGGTCGAGACTTGGCGCGTCAGGAGCGCGTCAGGAGCGCGTAGAGAGCGCGTCATGAGCGCGTGAGCAGCGCTGAGCGTGTTGTGTTTTATTTCGGCGCCCATGTTATCATGTTAGCGCGTGCACAGTGCCCGCCTGAGCAGCTCGTCAGGCGCGTGTCAGCCGCAGCATGTCTACAGAAACGGCGGCTCGCGCGTTTGTCAGCAGGAACAGACAGCGAAGACGGTGTTTTGACGATTATATTGACTCAATTCCACTTTTTACTGCAGTTTAAAGTCTCTCTGTCACAGAGAAGAGGAAATACAAAGACAGCTGTTTTACCCCAACTTCCCCTCTTCCCTTTCAAAACAAAAGCCCTCTGACAGCCGTCTGTGGACAGAATCCCATCAGCTGCTGATACAAGGTATTTTATTTTGAAACATGTACAGGACCGTGCTGTCAGCTGTGCAGGAGCTGGTATAACCTCATAAATGAGAGCAATTAGTGCTTATAAATATGGAAATACATGACTAATATCTGCGGCCGTGAGCTGTCCTCCTCCTCACCTTTTCTAAGGTTTTCAAACGTTTCGAAACGTTTCAGAACAAAGGTTTAAAGCGGTCAAACGTTTCAGAACAAAGGTTTAAAGCGGTCAAACGTTTCAAAGTTTTGCATTTTACAAACCTTTGAACAGCACACCTCACCTCCCGGTTTGTTCTCCTCCTTGTATTCGTCCTTATTTGTTTATCTGTTTACATGTTTATTGTTTGCTTGGCTCCCGCCGTTACCGTTTTTCTGACGTATTTTGGCGCTACGATAGCTGGTGTTTGTTTTATTAGTTCCGGGCGGAACACTCGCGCAGCGGTAATTAGTTCCGCCTCTCAGATTAATACTATTACCCATAGGAACCAAAATACCGGGATAAACAGCCAAATAAATAAATAAATAAATAAATAAAGCTGAGGATGAGCGGCAGTCACAAACACGTTTACCATAACAACTTAACAAGGTGATAAAATTAGACTTAACAGGTTTCCGTTACAGTTTTGTGCAAATTTGGAGTGATGTCATGTGACTTCTACTCTGGTGACGACATCCCAGTAACCATGGCGATGGATGTTCAAAACATTAGCAGCTTTATTTCTATTGCAGCCACCACACTAGCCGTCATTATTTCCAATCCGAGGCCACGTAGACGTTTTTTTTTTTTTAAACTGACGTGTTTACGTTCAGCATATTTTATATCTATTTTCAGTTTGCACAATTTAAGAGTTGATGGAAGCCCACGTTATGCTCATATTTTTCCATGATCTCTGAGGTGGCCTAAAAAATAATGCAACTTTCAACTCAGATGTTATATCTCAAACACCAGTGTCTTGAATTTGGTCAAACTGATACATTTCCTGTCCTCCACAGGTAAAGTGTATGTTCACTGCAGGGAGGGCTACAGCCGCTCGCCTACCTTAGTCATCGCCTACCTGATGCTTCGCCAAAACATGGACGTCCACTCCGCGCTGGCCACCGTGCGTCAGAAGCGAGAGATCGGCCCCAACGACGGCTTCCTTCGGCAGCTGTGTCGGCTGAACCAGAGGCTGGCTGCCGAGGGAAACTTCTGGAGCAAATGAGGCACACAGACTGCGAGAGAACAAAAGTAATTGCACATCACTTTCTTTCACTTGTTCTACAGCTTTAATGAGCCGCAGATCTGTGAAGCGAGAGGAGCGGAGAATGAGAGAAACCACAGACTGACAGCTCAGAGGCAAAATGATACATGTTAGACACAATCCTTTGACACGTACGTGCGGTAATTGTGCTCAAACACTGGTGATACGTGTGCTGATCGTATAACGTGTAAATCCAGGTGCACTGTATTCACTATATTCTGAATATTTATCAGGTCAAAGTGACATTGAATTGTCTTGTATAGTTTGGTGTGTTTTCCTGCTGCTCTCTATTCCAGACATCAATATCAGCCTATAAAGGGATTTAAATTCACTCACAGTGGGAATAGATGGTGTAACAGATACGACACTGTCACCGTCTTCTCTCCCCCGTCTCCACCTCTCCTCCTCCCTCCTGGCTGCGTGCCCTTTTTGTCCTCACTCGTGCAAACACTGCCAAATCTCCGTCCCAGCAGCTCCCTGCAGGGGAATCAAGAGGACACTGTGATGTTTCATTTTGAATCAGATTTTACAGTAATAGAGGATGTAATATCTAAAAAAAGGTTTTAATATGCTTTAGAAAACTGCACATCTTTGACCTGCATTGCACTCAGAAGCCTCTGAAGTCCGCCTCAGTGAGAAATTCGTCCGGTGTCTTGTTGGTGCTTTTTAGGAATTCTTGACACTATTTCATGCTGTAAGATTATTACACTTTTAATTGTAAAATAAAGCTGCTCTGGTGTTATTTGAACAGCTAAAACAAAAAGGCATAGTTTGTCATTTTTGGAAATATACAATCTATTGGCCTAAAAAGAGCAATCCCTTCCAGGTAGCAACTGATTTAAATTGCAGAGATATTTGACTTTGGTAAACTTGTTTATCTCTGTTTTCTTTTTCAGCCTTAAATGCGATTTTTAAAGATAAATAGGTCCAACCTATTTTAAAATTTTGTGTCTTTAATAAACTAAATCTAAAGTTAATGTAAACACGTACGTAAAGGTATGTTTGGCTGCAGATGGGTGCTGCAGCAAGACATATTTTAGCCACCTAAAAAAATTAATATCAGTTTAAGTGTGCACTATATTTGGAAAAAAAACATATAAAAGTTATGTTCACATGTGGGAGGTTGGCCATGACTATATATTTAATGCAAACGAGAAGCCTATTTGAATACTTAAGTTCTCTAGTACCTGCGCCTTTCCCTGCTAAATACAACGTTAAACTGCTATTGATTTTTGTAAATTGGCTTTTTTTGGAGGTCAAAAATAAACCAGTTGTTGCACTGTTTGCGCAGTGCTGTTACGTTTTTTTGTACGTGAAGCAGGGGTTTTCTACTGTAAACACACATTGTGCGGTAACGCTAGCAGCAGGTTAGCCTAGATTAGCACAAAGAGAAACAACTAGCCTGGCTGCGTCCAAAACTGAAATCTACCAATCAGCATCCGAAAACTACAAATTAACATAATTATCCGTTTAAATGTCCTAAAATTGAAATGTGCCGAACTAGGCTAACTGATTCAAGTCTTAGTGCTAAGCTAAGCTAACTGTGTGCTGGCTGCAGATTCATATTTTTTGTACAGACGTGAGGTTTTAATCTCGTGTAACTCAGCAAAAAAGTTAATTGTGTCTCAAAAATCCTTTATTGTCAACTTAAGGGTACGATGTGTCTCATCTCTGCATCAAGCGACTAAATCCTCTGATTGTAATCAAACACTGCCAGAATGTGTTATTTGAGAACTTCTCAGTCAACACTTTTTGCACATTATTGTGTTTACATGTGTGTGTGTTTGAATTTTATATTTTACAGATGCATGCTTTGTGATTTACGTGTGAGCCAAAATGTTGTTTATACTCCTTTGTTAGCACAGTGATGTATATGTGTATTTATGGAGTGGTGGTGTGTGTTGTTATGTGTCGCACTGTGCATCATTACGCCTGTAACGTGTGAATCATCGTGTGCAGTACTGAGTAGGACGTGATGTCGTAGGCTTTCATCGAGTCTCACCGTTAAACTGCTTATATGAAGTGCACTTTATCTAATGACACTGGTGATTGTTGTCGCTCTTTTTTCATACATTGAATAATAAACTGAAAATGACACCACTGATTTTCCTTTAGAGTTTCTTTGCGTCGGCGTTGACAGTCGGCACATTGCCTCCTGAGTTCAAGACAAAATTACTGGCTCGTTAGGGGAGTGGTGCTTTCATGTCTGATCTGATTATTTTACTACAAAAATCATTGACACATACCTTTATAAAAATATTCAAGGAAAATGCAGGAAATAAAACGCAATATCAATGTACAAAATAGCCTACCTTTATCTTCTGCAACTTAAAAAATCATGAAAATAACCGAAAGTCGAAACCTAGTCGAAACCGAGATGGCAGTAATTTGCTAAGCTAAGCTAGTTACCTTTTAACCTTTAAACACCTGGATCAACGCCAGTTTTTGTTGTAGTGCATTCAGACGCCTTTCACAAGCATTTAAACCTTTAAAACCTGAAAAAATGGTTTGATTTCTCTGAAAAACATGGGGGAAAAATGTCCCAAAAACTGCAAAAGAAGTAAAAAGTGAAAAGAAAATGGCCTGAAAAAACTTTGAAAATTAGCTAGAAGAATATTAGATATTATCCAAAAACTATAAAAGGATGCTGGACCGTGACCTCTCTCAGTGAGGTTGGCCCCCAAAGGTAGCTTCTCCCTCGCCTCAGGTCTCAGTGCCTAGCCATGTCTCTCTAGTAACAATTGGTGTGTGCTGGTGTGTGTGTGCGTGTGTGTGGGTGGTGAGGGGGGGTGTTCGGGTGCTTTTGCGAATATGTGTGGGAATATCTACATGAATGTGTGTGTTTTGTTGCGTACGTTTATGTGGGGGTGGGAGGGTCAGGCTGTCTGTATTTTTCTTGATTTTCTTTGATGTTTTTCATTTCTGTTATTGTTTTTAATCTCTGTTAGGCACTTTGTGTTACTCTTTGTATGAAAAGTGCCATACAAATAAAGATTTGATTTGATTTGATTTGATCAATATTGACAAATAAGGTCTCTTCTGGGTGAGTGAGTTGCAAAAAATGGTATGTAATTACTGAAAAAATAAAATTAAAACAACAATTTAAAAAAGCTGAGAAAAAGCAACAGAAAGGGTTAAAAGGATACGATACCGTTAACAGGAGATAAAATGAAGCACACCTTGAATAAAATCACAGATTTCTCTAGGTTTTGGACATTGTTGGAAACATTCTGGATAATGTAAGTACACAACTCAACAAAACATAAAAGCAATCATTCTTAAAAACTGAATGCAGAAATGTTTTATATTATGTCTTTAAATGGATTTGGCTGTCTTACTTTTGTTGTATTATTGACAGTTTGGTTTGGTTTTGGTTGTGTTTTGTTGTGATTGCACATTTTTCATTAAAATTTTACATTTCTGTGAAACATATGTGGCAGAATACTTCTGTAAATGAACAGAACATGTATTTTCTGATGTATGGCGGTGTAGTAGACGAGAACACGGTGGTTAGTCAGCACTTTGTCCTGCAGAGGGAGCAGTAGGACCAGTTGTACCAGTGCTGAGCTCAACTGGGTCACTAATTTAAACTGCAAGCTTCACCTGCATCACAATAAAATAACAGAAATCTGCTGCTGCTGTTCAGCAGAATTATGTAACACAATGCAACTTTATCTGGGTGCCTTAAGTTTTGGTTTCATAGATGTTTAAAAAAACATATAAAGGATTTAATGGGGCAGTCTAACTGACTGAGTTTCCACTGACTGATGGTATACAACTTCTTCTCAGGTGACAACATCCCAGTAACCATGGCGACAGATGTTCAAAACATTAGCAGCTTTATTTCTATTGCAGCCGCCGCACTAGCCGTCATTATTTCCAATCCGAGGCCACGTAGGCGTGTTATGGAGCCATGAGGGAAAGGCGAGCCCCTTATACGTGGGAGCGGCCACGTATGAGGGATTTCTGGGAGATGTAGTCCACGATTTCACAGAGGAATTGTGGGTTAAAAAACGTTCTCAGAGTTGTGTGATGCAGTAACAGCTCTTGTAGCTCCTGCTGCATCATGAGGGAGCCAGTTCCTACTGACAAGCACGTTGACACAGCATCATGTGACCTCAGAGCATCATGTGACCTCAGAGCATCATGTGACCTAGAAAAGACTAAAAAGTGTTTATAATATGGCTTTTTCCAAAAATCCTAAAATACCACCGCATAAGAGCGTAAAACCTTATTTGCCTTTTTTTTTTAAATGACGTAGGTGTATTTTCTATTTAAATAATTTCAGAGTGTGCAGTTTGAGGGTTAATGGGAGTCCACGCGTTTAGAAATAGTCTGATGACTGTGTTATGGAAACTGCAGGATCAAGTCCACATGGGCGGCAACGTGTTTCAACACAGCTGGACGGAACGAATCATGTCGCTGAAGGACAGCGTCAGGTAGTAATACTGTAATATAAGGAGTGCGAGTGCGGTTATGGGGTGAAGCGGGTGGGGAGGTGATGGGTCCCACAAACAACTGACTTTCATGAAGGAACCCACAGTTGGCTTCCTGTGTGGACGTATGTGTGTATTTTGTTTCTACACCTCACAATGCGCCTCTTTCGCCTAAATCTAACCGTCTGGGACTGCGTTGCCAAATCTGACCATCGTGTCGTCCGCACTGTTGTGTAAACATAAGGACCGTGCTGCTTCATCCCACCGTGTGCATTTGTTGACATCATGGTAAAAGCATACGGCAGCCGACCCAGACGTGGAAGGTCACTGACAGAGCGGCGCCATGTGACGAGTTTGGAGCGGGAACGTGTCGGACTGTTTCTACCTCCTGTGGCGGCTCAAAGGTCAGACAGCTCTGTTCCCCATTTCTGCGATCCTACCTCATATACAGGATGGCGTAAAGGCACGATATTCGATATGTATGAGGGGCTAGTGTCATCTGATTTATTAAAGTGCGCAACTTCATCTTTTTAAAATGGTCCTCGCCATGCCGACGGTTCAGCATCAAAACAAAACATCAGTCGTGTACTCACTCCCCCCCCCCCCCCCCCCCGCTGCTTCCCTCTAAATCCCCATCATCCTGCCAACAGCCTTTTAAAAGGCGCCTCCTCCTTGTGTGTGTGTGTGTGTGAGTGTGTGTGTGTGTGTGTGTGTGTGTGTGTGTGTGTGTGAGTGTGTGTGTGTGTGTGAGTGTGTGTGTGTGTGTGTGTGTGTGTGTGTGAGTGTGTGTGTGTGTGTGTGTGTGTGAGAGAGTGTGTGTGTGTGTGTGTGAGAGTGTGTGTGTGTGTGTGTGTGTGTGTGTGTGTGTGTGTGTGTGTGTGTGTGTGTGTGTGTGTGTGTGTGTGAGTGTGTGAGTGTGTGTGTGTGTGTGTGTGTGAGTGTGTGTGTGTGTGTGTGTGTGTGTGTGTGTGTGTGTGTGTGAGTGTGTGTGTGTGTGTGTGTGTGTGTGTGTGTGTGAGTGTGTGTGTGTGAGAGTGTGTGTGTGTGTGTGTGTGTGTGTGTGTGTGTGTGAGTGTGTGTGTGTGTGTGTGTGTGTGTGTGTGAGTGTGTGTGGTGTGTGTGTGTGTGTGTGTGTGTGTGTGTGTGTGTGCGCATTCCACAGGTTTGAGCTCAATGTTGGGGCCTCTCTCCCTGATGTTTTCCCTCCTGCTTGTCTTTTTCTGTCTCTTTTGGCCTCTCATCTGTTTTCTCTCTCTCTCTTTCTGTCTCTCTCTCTGTCCCTTTATCCGTCCATCTGTCTGTCTGTTTCTCTCTTCATCTCCGTCCAGGTCTGATGCGGGGAGTTGACACAAGGTCGAGTCTGTTAGGAGAGGAGGCTAACTCTCTTACGTAACACCCGTCTGCATGAATGAGTCCGTGGGGGTGGGGCAGCCATGTGTTTTCAAGTGTGTGTGTGTGTGTGTGTGTGTGTGTGTGTGTGTGCTTTGGGGAGAGTCAGGTGGATGAGTGTAATGAAGTATGACTGCACCATGGAGATCAGCAGCATCTGAAACAAGTTGTTTCTAACTGGTAGATTCATCTTTAGCCGTTTAAACTGCCCTTGCCGGAGGGTCAGTGAACAAACTCGGCGGTCGAGCAGCCAAACATTGTTCAAAGAAATAGAAATTTGTTTTTAATTTAAACAGTGAGCCCTAATTTTTAAATGTACAGAATATACTGGTTGAATTTGGGAACATTTGCATTAAATGATGCAAAAAACATCCAGAATATTTCTATGTGATACAATCACGCAGTAATAAAAAACAAAAACCCAGAGTACTGCATCTGAATATTTGGCCAGTTCTCACGACAAATTTATTGAATACAGACGCTTTAACAGTGCTATTGGTGTGTGATCCCAACACCAAAAGCCAGAATTCGCATCCACATGATATGCTGCTGGACGGCATCAGCTGAAAACGAGACCGGACAAAACCGGTAGCTGTGTTATTATACGCCGCTGGACGGCTGGGTGGCACCTGCCGCGGCAGCATGACATGCGGCTGGACAGAACCTATCACGTCTGCATGATACGCCGCTGTACAGCATCAGGTTGAAACGCTGATGACAACGACGTAATGTAATACGGTGTGCGGGAGGGGTGGTGGATGGATCTAACAAACCCCGGACTTTCATGTGGGAGTCCAGTGTTCTCTTCCCACTTTGTTTCCTCTGAGCATTAACCAAACCATCTGTGCCAGCACGTGTTTGTTGACGTCCCACAGTTGGTCGTCATGTGACTTTGTTTTCTAAACATAACCACGTGCCACATCATCCCACCATGTGCTTGTGTTGACATCATAGGAGCAGCATCCCGTAACGTAAACGACAGACACAGAAGGACACCTAAAACGTAATATGTAGACGCAGAAATCCAACATGGAAGCAGCAACACGTGACGAGTTGATAAGAAAAACTTGTTTTAGCAGTAAAGAATAGGTTTTGTCTGATATGGATCTGACATCTGATGAATTGATATCAGATTTTTTTTAACGAACTCCGAACACCATGATGAAACATTACGAAACATCATGAAATTAAATCAGGTATACTTCATGTAGCAGCATCAATCAGAGGCAAGCGTGTGTGCGAAGGTGCAGGATTTTCTTTGCAAAGGAGTCAAAATGATAAAGAAGAGATGTCAGCGAGTATGAGCATCATCAAAACACACAGATCTATTTTTAGAGCTTCGCTGCGAGCACTTTTCCTTTAGTTGAGGGGAAAAATCTGTAATGGATGTCCCAGCCTGTCAATCTATGTAAATCTCTCTTTACACACACACACGCACGCACGCTCGCACGCACGCACGCACGCACGCACGCACGCACGCACGCACGCACGCACGCACACACACACACACACACACACACACGTGCACATCTGCTCTGTACCAGCTGTACCCTCCTGAGTTTTTTCGTGAGGGATGGAGGGGGTTGGTGGAGAGCAAAGCTGCTGATTGTTACATCATTACCTCCAAAAACAACAACAACATTGCTAAAGCTAATTTGACATCAGCAGGTTTTCACGAGTCTAATCTGTTTCCAGATTTAGCAAAAGTCCCTTATTCAGACTAAACATGTATAGTGTAACTATAACGAGGACTGCAGACAATAATGGTCTTAATTCCATATAGATGAAGCACATAGAGACTATTTTTGGAAATTAGATTCATTAGTTTAATTTGAGAACACTGGCGTGCTAGTAGTGGATGAAATTCACTTTGTGGTCATTATATGTTCGTGTGTGCAGAATCTATTTTTCCATCTTTTACATGTTCTTCTGTCTAAGAACTAGTATTTATCCTCTGAATGTGCATGTTTTTTTTCCATTAACTGATTGCAAAAAAAATGGGGAAACTGATCTTAAAGGTAAAAAGTTTGCTTAGGTACGTGTATGTCCATTATTCGCATGTACGGTCTAAACTGAGACGACTAACCCTAACCCACATGCTGCTAAATGCTAACATCAGGGGAAAACCTAGGCCTAATCTTGGCTGCCCATGTTCATTTTTTTCTGATATTGGATTTTATTTCCACTGCATTGCAGCGGGAATCAAACTAATCATTTCTTGACTATACTGCTACATGTAGCTACATGCTAACGGCAGGAAAACTTGTAATCTTGGCTGTCAATGTTGCTAATATCGCCCAGATTTTTAATAATATTTTGCAACGTGTTGGTTGTGAAAATTTTGGTATTGAAGCTTATTAATGATTTTTCATAGAAAAAGCAGGAACAACCTGCTACAATCGTTTCCTGTCCCCGAGTGCACTGCTACATGTAGCTACATTAGGGAAACCTATCATTGCTGATGTTGTGAATTTCTTCCCAATTTTGACCTCTTTCCTACTGGAACATGTCCGGTTGTGTTTAGCAGCTTTTATTGGTGATTTTCAGTGTAGAAAATGCCACTTTTCTTAATTTTGGTCATTCCCTTGCTGAAAGTACACTGCTACATGTAGCTACATGCATTAATTTTTGGACTAGATTTCCGCTGGAACATGTTCGGTTGTGAAAATTTTGGTTTAGAAGCTTATTAATGATTTTTCATAAAAAAAGCTGCAACATTCTGCTACAATTGATTTTTGTCCACGAGTGCGCTGCTACATGTAGCTACATGCTACATTAGGGAAACCCATCATGGTCTTTGCTGAATTTGTGAATTTCTTTAAGATTTTGACCACTTTCCTACTGGAACATGTGCGGTTGTGTTTAGCAGCTTTTATTGGTGATTTTTCAGTGTAGAAAATGCCACTTTTCTTCATTTTAAGTCATTCCCTTGCTGAGAGTACACTGCTACATGTAGCTATATGCAACATAAAGGAAACCTCTAATAGCCGTTGCCTGTGTTGTTAATTTTTGGATCAGATTTACACTGGAACATGTTCCCTTGTGAAGATTTTGGTTAACCTTTAACACGTAGGAATCTGGTGCCGCTGGACAAAGACAAAGAAGGCAAAATTGATATCAAATAATTTTATAATGTCGAAAATGAATGTCACATAGCCACAAACACGAACAGCTTTGAGCCATTGAGATGCCATTCTCTGATTGTGCCATGAATGATTTGTCACAGAAAACAAGACAAACAACAACCGTGCCCATTACAAACCCACGAACCAGCATTATAAAAGAACACCATCAAACTCTCGTCTGGGGTGCTTCAACCTCATTCAGCTTTACATTCAACACTGTGCTGTGCCAAAAAATTATGGCTGCTTTGCAAACGGGGAATAGCCTACTGCGTGCGCGGGGGGCCTCACATGACGTCTCTCAGATACACTGATTTGGGCTGCAGGGTTGTGTGCTACTGCATAAAGTCACTGTGAAGGGGAGCTGCAGGGGGCGAGGAGCAAAAACAAGAGAGGACATTTTCATCACGGGAAGTTTGGGAACTTTTCTCGTTCAAGGCACAATTTACTGGCCTGAATTGAAGTACACAAGGAAGTGTGTAATTGCATATTTGCACTTGAGATTTGAAGGCCTGAAGAGGATTACATCTCTCTTCAAAGCTTTTCAGGGGGGCAGGAGCACCAGTTTTGATTTCTTAGCCGTCACCGACTCTTTGAAAGTGTAATTTGGATTTAAATTGGCCAAACCACTCAATGCACCCCAACGCTTGTCCTGCTGATGCATCAGTCCTCTCTTGGTTTGTCAGGGCAGAAAACACGTAGAGATGGAATATATATCTGCCAGCTGATGATAAATACTCAAAGCATGGCTTCATATTTCATGCTATCAATTTCTTATAGACATAACAAAGTGCAGTAATTTTCAAACATTTTTTTCTAGAGTCACAACATTGTTACAATGATGTACAACCTGAACAGATCCTGTAAGCATTTTTAGCAAATTCCTCAACCCTCTACAACACATTTTGAGTGTTTTCTTTTTCAGTCCAGCTTACATTTCGGGAACTAAACTGTCCCGACAAAAATGATTCAAGCCGCCAATTTTTTTATTCAAAAATTTGGGGCCGCATTTTAATCTTCCTGAGACCACTGCTGGGTCCATTTTGCCGACCACTTGTGTTTTTCCTTGCTTGAGCCTGATCACTTCATCTCCTTTACTCTGGCACAATGCAGTACAATGAGGTATGAATAGTTGTATAAATCTTTCTTTTTTTTGGTTTCTATTTTGTGATATTTTTTTTCTTATCTATGTGGTGAGGCTGTTTATCCATGAAAAGCAATATTTTTGTTACGACACTGAGATTAATATACGGCAGTTCCATACATCGCAAGATTTTGAGCAATCTAAAGGCTAAGAACAGGATGCAGGTGATATATATTTTTTATTTTTTATTGACCCAGGTTAGGAGTACGAGCAAATGCTCAGCTTAGCAAGTGATACAGCCCAAGCAACTGTGGAAAGCAGGATTCAGGTTCATTCACTTTCAGTTCAACTAATTGGACAGTGGATTTGGCAAAACCTTATTTAACAATAATGAAACATTTTCCCCAAAGTAACCTATTAATTGTGCTGGAAATAGAAAAATACTATCCATAATGAGCTGTAAGGGACTGTGTGAAAATTATTAGTGAGACAGTGTTATGTGACTTTATTTATTTATTTTCTCAAGTTGTCATCAAGTTGTACCAGTAGAGTTTTGATTCTCTGCCCAAAGCAGGCTGTAATTTCTCAGTATTACCCCAGGTTTGAATTGGGTCACATTTTTTTTCCAATTTTACGGCGAAAGAGTGGAAGAGCAAACCAGGACAGAAAAAAATGGATTTTTAAATGGGGTCGAGCCCCAAACTTCTCTTTTAGGGCTCGGGTCAAACTTGGACAGAAATTATTATTATGGGGTCATGTAGGGGTTGGGTATAATTTTTTTTGGGCTCGATCAAAGCTCTGATTCTGTCAAATTATTTTGTGATGTTGGGTCAAAACAAAATAAATACCACTGTGGATAGTCTTGCTTTTTTAAACAGTGAAACATACAGTTAAACTGCATTTCTCGCACCAATAATTTTTGTACAGTCCCTTAGAAAAACAAGCGTATTAATTAATCAGCGTGTTAAGTGACATTGTACTCAAAATGTGTTGTTGTGTGAGCAAGACATCAAAACATAGCGTTTAACCCCACACCAATAACTATCGTACAGTCCCTAAAAAAACATTAACTGTAAATGTTTTACTCAAAATCTATTGATCTGTGAGTTTAGCTGGAGTTTTTTTGTTTTTTTTAACTGAAGGAAATAAACCCCATTTTATGGGATTTTGGCCCATTGATGCACAAAAGACAAGAAAAGAGACAAGTGCTAAGCATTGCAGATAATATAGACAAGATAAAAGTTTGGGAAAAAATAAATCAAGTATGAGTGTTTGTTAACGGGAAATATTGGTTGTAGAAGGCTAATTATTTTAATTTGGGAGTGTATATATAAGAACACATTGAGTTCCACTTCCTAATTCAGTTAAAACAAGTTATATTATCATAATGACAAAGCAATGTGACCTGAGCCTGAATTGACATTAAACTCTACATGATAGAAAGTGTAATTTGTCCTGTGTACAAACTACCAATGTATCCTAGCATCTAGCGAGTTAGCTGCAGTGACTCTGATAGCAGATAAAAGTTAGATTTAAGATTGTTTCTTGGAAAAAAAAAAGTTTGATAAGATTTGCTCTTTGGAGACAATTTAAAGGCCTAAGAGGATTTATAGTGTACATTTCCAGACAGCAGTAGTGGAAGCTAAAAAAAAGGCGGGAAAACTAAACTTTTGGCTTTCCATATATAAAAATGTTTTAGGTCATTTCTGTAAAACCTACAGTGTGACTACAAATCATTGTGAAGTTGATGTTACTAAAAGGTTAAACTTTGAATAATGCAAATCACCTAAAATTACATACTGAAGTGCTAGCATACACACAGCAGCGCTAACTCTGGTGCCAAATCTTGTCAGATTATCTTTTCTAATGTGACCAACAGGTCTTTAAGAAAGTACTTCTTTATTTGAGAAAAAGTATGATCGCGTTTGCTCCTTTAAATAATAACTTCAAAGCTCAGTGTTTTAGCGGAGGCTAACAAAAAAAAGGCGGGAAAACTAAAATTTTTTCTTTCAAAACTCAAGATTTGTTTTTGGTAGTTTCTGGAAAATCTACACTTAAAATCCAAAATATTGCAAAGTTTTTGTCACTGAACAGTTATACATTAAGTGATGAAATTAATCCCAAATTACATATTGAAGTGTTAGCATACACAATGCTAAGTTAGCTTTAATGTCAAATCTCTGCCCATCTGATGTGACCAATGGGCCTTTACCTTCACATCATTTTCATGGTGTTGTTATGAATGTGTAGCACATTTCAACGCATATTTTAACACCAGAATAAGGCAACTAAAAGTTTAAATGCTAAATCTGATTACATATCCCAGAAATTGAATAGCAGGCTGTTTTAACGATCAACGCAGACTCATTTTTCAGCTCAACTGAAGGTGATTTGAACCCTGGCCCTTGGGTGACGTTTGAGCACTAGCTACCACTGCACCAACGATGGTCTGAAAGTGCATATACAGCCATTTTTATCACAGTAAAGCATCAACACAGATAGACAGACATTCACTTACCAAGATAAATCAGATGCAAATTAATAACGGCATTTAAAGAATAATCAGAGAGAAAAAAAACGTTTTTTTCCTCTCTATCCAAAACAAAGTCACTTCATCTGTCCTCACACCACAAGCCTTTTTATAAACATACTATATTAAAGAAAAAAAGGACTTATCAGTAGCAGTCTGTCACACGATCAAGGTTTTAACCCCGCTTGCATCCACTCTAGAATAAGCAGAACAACGAACACTTGGTGCACAACGAAAGCAACATCAACAACATCAAAAATCAACATGAGTGTGGAACTTCACACCGTGTCTTTAATCGTACAATTTCAGTATTTTACATTCCACATGTGGACATATTCCTGCAGGGATTGTCGACTATCTCCACCAAAGAGTGCTAGTATGAGTCGGGGTAGGTTTCTGTGATCGTGCTCGTGGGAAGGAGGAAGGAAGGTGCACACCGAGAGGACAGAGTGAAATAAATAGAGGAAAGGGGACGGGGTTGTAAATTAGGACGTGAAAATAACAGGAAGTAGGATGGGAACGTCGGGAGGAGGGACGGAGTGGAGGTGCAAGGACGGGAAAAGATGCAAGAGAGAGAGAGGATGTTGACTTACAGATGTTTTCCCTGGGTAAAAGTCGTAGAAGTATCTGTGGAAACGAAGTTGCATGAGTACTGAACTGCTTCAGAGTGGTTGTTGTAGTTTTGTGCTATGCTGCAGCAGCAGAGCTCCAGAGCATCAAGTTCACATTTTAGTTTATTGTAAACGCAACATAAAACTTTAATCTAAGAGACAGTTAGAGAAAGAGAAAGAGAGACTGAAAGAGAGAAAACACAATTCAGTGGTCACTGTGCAGAAAAGACGGAGACGTTTGCAGCTCGGGTCGGAAGTGTGGAGAGTGGTGCACGGTGTACAGGCAACTCGAGGCAAACTTTTTGTTTCACTGTCAAAAGGAAACAAGTGTTTGACTCGGCGGCTGTTATAATCGGAGGCATTTCCATCCGGCTTTGCCTGCAAAATTGCCTCGTGTACCACCACTAATGCCGCGTTCAAACACGCACAGCAAATCCATTTATTCATTTTTGAGATTCCACTTATGAAAAGAAGAAAGTTTTTCATACGTTTGTAAGCATCGCGAGTTCAGTGTGAAAAGAAACTATTTTAATTTTTAAAAAGTTAGTGTCCGCGCTGCCTTGAATTATTAAATTGACTGAATCTGAGAAGACAAGTTGAATTTAGGGTTGCAGCAATATATCGGTTTCAAGGTATACCGTGGAATTAAAGATGACGGTTATCGTACCATGACGAGTCGATCTTTCCTAAAATAATCTGGGAAACCAACTGCTTAATTATTGTTTACTTTATATGTAATTGTTAAATTTAGTTCTATTCGCTTGATTTTGTGAAGTTGTTGCAACTTAAAAATGTCATTTGAAATGAAGTTTATTGAAGCTGCTAAGACTTAATGAGATTGATTTTTCATTTTTAAGTTACAACTTCACAAAATCAAGTGAATATAACTACATTTTAAGCAAACCAAACAATAAGATAATAATTAGACATAAATTAAGATTAATAGTTATTATATATTTTTCAAGACAATCGGTTTCATATCTTTTTTAAAGTAAAATCAAATTGACAGATTTTGCAGTTTAATCATTTAAAAGTTACTTTAACTTGTCTTTTCCAATTCAGTCAACTTCGTAAAAAGATTTTAAGGCAGTCAGTACACTTTACACTCTACTTTTATTTTTGTAGTGTTTCTCGTGGAAAACTTGTCGCCTGGTCGCCTTGTGACGATGAAAACTGAGGTCATATAGATTTAGCAAATTGCTTCATTATCCAACAGTTAATTATGCCAATTACAATATGGCGTCATTAAGAGATCAGATTTAAAGCAGTGACTGGATTTGCCTGCTGTCTGGATGGAGAATCATTCTCATAGTTAGCAGTGATGTCCTGGTAAAAATGGCTTTTTGGTGAGTCGGATGGTGGTCTGTCTCTCTGCTATGCTGGTGCAACTGATCATGGCTGAAGGCAGTGTGCTCTGTGGTGCTGGTGTGGTTTTTTAGAGGACGGGGAGGTGAGGAGGATTTCTCCAGTGATCATTTGGCTGAAAGAGAGAAAAAGAGAGAAAGAGAGAGACAGACGGAGAGGCTGCGCTGCCGGCTCAAATCTGAAATCAGGAGCGTTGGAGATGATGGATTTCGGCTTTTTAAGGTACTTCTTGTGCTATATGAGGTGATCTAGAGGTATGCAAAAGGTGGGTAAACTCTGAGGGTTAGTTAGTGATCTCCACAAGGCAAACAAGCATCAGAATGCAACGTGACTGCAAACAATGCAAAAATATTAATATATTAATACAGCTGACACCTTCTGCTACATGACCGGTCAGACGGATGAGATTTGGGCCGGCAGCGAGAAATCAGCCACTGTTAGCTCTAATGCCACAAACAATAACTGCAACATTTATATTTATATATATCTATATCTATAAATATATGCTTCTGTATACTGTATCATGTATATTTGTATTACCGTCCTCTGGGAGGCACATTAACATGTCAGGATTACTAAGCCAGCGGTTCCCTGTCCGAGCCATGTTTCGCTTGCAGCATGGCTTTCATTCACAGTGATAGTGAGCAAAGTACGGTACGAGACACGGCGGGCGTGAAACTGTACTGCTTGATCATCCTATTGCTGTGTGTGTGTGTGCTGCTGCTGCGTCACGTGTGTGTGTGTGTGTGTGTGTGTGTGTGTGTATCCCTGTGTCATCAGGATCTATTTTAATACCCTGCATGTGGTAACACTGAGAGCGGCGGCGCCAGAAGGCCATGTCACAGTCCTCGTTTGGGTTGAGATACCGGAGTGTGTGTGTGTGTGTGTGTGTGTGTGTGTTCAGAGTGTTGTTAAGACAGGCAGGAAAAGGAAAGATGCAGGGGGCGGGGTTACAGAAGGGGTTACTAAGGGATACAGACATTGTGGTTTTAGTGCAACAGAAAAAAACCTGATAGTTATTTGTCGTGGATGGCGTTTTTCGGGATATGGTTGGTGGAGCTTGTTTCAGCAGTGTTTAATAACAAGTTTCTGGGATAGGGCCGTCGCTCGGAGAGTTTCTGCGACGGCGAGGGAAGGATCTGGAGATGGACTGAATGCGCGAGGGTCCGTTTTTAAATTCTTCTTTTTTTGTGGCGGTTGGCTGTTGGCTTGGCCTGAGTCACAACGCTCCGCGCCACCACTCGCTCGCCGTTTCCCTCCCCTCGGCCGGGTGAGACCGTATCCTCAGGCGAATACTGCTGACGCACTTGCTGTTTGTTTATCTCCCAGTCACCACCCACAGTAGTCCGTTGGCCTGACCCAATCGGGCCAAAATGGCTTCCACTGGAGTCCCAGCTTCCAGCTGTCGTTGTCCCCTGACAGTTTCCTTTAATCGGCACACTGTGATGTCACAAATTCACCCCGCCCTCGTTTGTCGTTTCAGGTTCCTGAAGAAAATCCAAAGTGACTGTTGGTCCCTCGTGGTGTGTGATCAAAATGAACAATGAGAGGAAGTCTGCCGTGTCAGCTGTCAGGTGTTGATCCGGTTTGAAAGACCTGCTGTCGGTGGAGTTAACGGGTCCGTGTTGGCCTGCGTGCACCGTGTACATACGGTCCATACACAGGGCTCCCACACATTTTCAAGGACAGAATTTAAAACTTTTCCAGGACTTTTTAATGATCCAGTTTTTTTTTCCTAGCCCCAACTGCCCAAACATACGATTCAAACTCTATTCAAACATAAGCACTCCAAACTTGTTTTCTGAAAAAAATAAAATAAAAATAAAGTTTTTTCAATATATAAAAAATAAAATAAAAATATATCACCAAAAATTAAATATAAAAAATATCCCCTAAAGTAAAGAAATTGTCCTTTTTTATACTGAAATGCCCTCTGAGGGCATGTTTTCACTGTTATGTTACAGCGATGTAATTTAATACATTTAATAAAATTTCCATTTTCCATGATTTTTCCAAAAGTATTTTACTATTTCTGTGACTTGACAGGGCCTGGAAAATGTGACTGTGAAACTCCATGACTTTTCCAGGTTTTCCATGAGCGTGGGAGCCCTGCATATAAACGTCAGTGTGTTGCAGCTGCACTGAGGTGAGAGGTGAGGTAGAATCTGTCGGTTTCAGATGGGACTTGTTACGGGTGATGGAGGGAGTCCTGCAGAGGTAAGTGACAGCATCCCCTCCCGCCGCCGCCGCCGCCGCCATCTGCCCGCACTGAACCTGTTACAGGAGGTGTGGGGGGCGGGGCTACGGTGTGATTAACGGGGGCGTCAATGAGAGGACAGGAAGTGCTGTGCAGCCCAGCGGTTATTGAGGAGGAAGAGATGAGCAACAAAACAACTGAGGTAATACGTCAAAAACATCTGGGTGTCGTGTGTGTGAGGTAATGAAAACAGGAGGTATGTGTCGGAGAGGTATTCTAGCATAAATACATATCTATATATATATCTGCAGTATTCATAAACTGTATGTGAGTACTCTAGATTAGCTGTCAGTGTTAATGAGTGATGCAGTATTTCAAGTCGTGATATTTAAATGTTCTCTAACTGTTCTGTAACTATTTTTTAGAGACACTGTAAAATAAAAGCAGTGGAAACACTTTCTATGCAGCCTGCAGCTAAAATACACCTTATTTTGAAAAGGCTCAAAATTATTTGAGTTCTAGTTTCAACCAATTATGCACGAAAAGGATAAAGTGTTGATATTAACCCTTTGAAACATCACCAGATGTTTGATTGATGACTGTTGATTTCTGTTCAAAACTTGGAAAGAAGGCAATGAGCAATGAAAGAGGAAAACAACAAAAAATGGAAAAAAAAATTAGTAAAAAATTTGTAAATTTAAAGATTAGTAAAAAAAATGAACTCAATGAAAATTCATTAACAAAAGAAAAAAAAGTTTATTTAAAAAGGTGATTCAAAATATGTAATTATTTTGTAACATAATTTCAAATATGTTGTTATGATAATTATGAATATAGTTTTTCCTCTCAACATTTTCCCCTAGCTTTTTAAAATTAATTCACTAAATCTTTTGATTTGTGTAACATTTCTTACCAGGTTGCTCATTGCTTTTTTTCTCACGTTTTTGTAGAGAATCACACCAGTTTGCTCAGGGTGTAAACTTCTTTAATATAAAATACTTCCGTCTGAAAACAGCACAAGAAAATCGACGTCGCTCCACGTTTCA
Source organism: Plectropomus leopardus (assembly GCF_008729295.1). Lineage (NCBI taxonomy): Eukaryota > Metazoa > Chordata > Actinopteri > Perciformes > Serranidae > Plectropomus > Plectropomus leopardus. The sequence goes on along the minus strand of NC_056479.1, from coordinate 30,247,414 downwards.
AAGGGTTAATCTGCAAACACGATTATAGACGCTAATAAAGCCTGTTATGCTCACATCTTAGTTTAGCATGTGGTTTTGAAGACATTTGTAAAATAATTTTAATTATATATAATTAGTTACAGTTAATAATGTAGTTTTCTGGACATTTTTTCCTTTTTTTTGCATTTTGCATGACATATCTTGCCAGTGTTACTGAAGTTTTTTCTGTGTTTTCCACCGAAATCAAACCAATTTTCTCAAGTTTCAGAGTTTTAAATGCCTGTAAAAGTGTGTCCGAAGGCAGCACAGGAAAACTGATTTTGATCCATAATAACATAATAAGTATAACGGACATTATACTTCTGATATGAGCGCAGCTATCATGCATTTATGGTGCAGGAACACTGTGTGCAGATAAGAGCTCCATACAAAGTGTTGCCACTGTAACTTCTCCAAACACTGACTGAAGACTGACGGTTTCTCTGCAGACGCAGATAAACGTGGAAATACATTTCAGACATGAGGTAAGAGTGTCGGGGTGTGTTTTGTGCATCATGTGCCTCTGTGTGGACGTGAGAGAGACGGAGGTCAGTACGGCGGGGGAGGGGGGAGGTAGGTTTGACAAACGCTCACGGGGCCTCTGGCGGCAGAGGCCCCGTGAGCCAGGGAGGCGCGGAGGGCGCCTGGAAGGTGTGTGTGAGATGGCGGGGGCGGGGTGGTCCGAGGAGCTAGTGGTCAGGTCCCAGAGATAAAAAAAAGGTTGTGTGAGTGTGTGAGTGTGTGAGTGTGTGAGTACAGCTGTTTGTCCATACAGGTGCAACAGGAGTGGCGTGGAGAGGTGTGTGTTTGCATATGTTTGCACTGTACGCTCATGGCAGTGTGTGTCTGGACCTGTTTGCTGAGTGTGTGTGTGTGTGTGTGTGTGTGTGTGTACCTCTCAGACTGACAGTGTTTCTCTCTGCTGAAGTCGGTGTGTGTTTGCTGGTGGCAGGTGGCGGGTCTTGTGGGTGTTTGACAAAAAGAAAAAAAGGGACAAAAAAATAAAGTTTACAGGGCACGTTCCCACTGAAGAAAACACAAAATCCAGTTTTTCTTCTCTCTCGTTTTCCCCCCACGATTCCTCTGCCCCCAAAGCCTCTTTCTGTGTCCAGAGTCCTTTTTCCGGGGGGGGGGGGGGTGTGCCTTGGTTTCAACATTAAGTCACACGTCCTGGTCCGCGAAGACCTCCAGGAAGAGCGGGGGGAAGAGTTCGTTGGGACACTCCACCTTCATATGGAGGAAGCGGCTGGCGTGGCACGCTCCGATCATGCGCAGGTCCGTCACCTTCATCAGCAGCTTGGGCCAGAAGTGGGGAATGTTGTGCTTGCGGTGGTTGATGTAGTGCTCGAAGGCCAGCAGGTAGGCCTCTTGGCACTGCTCGATCTTGTCCACGCTGGTCAGCCCCGGACGGTCTGCGGCGAGACGCATTACAGAGTTCAAACACATTTTCACCACATTTTATGACTTTAAGACCATGCATCCTCTGAAACAACCATCCTGCTCCTTATTGGTTCTTTTTTATTACTGTAAAATAGCTTTTTTTTAAATAAATATTATTTAAAAAAATGAATTGAGAATGGGAATAAAGGTAATTTTTTTTTTTTTATTGTCATTTTTTTTAAATAAAAACATTTTTAAAGACAAGAAAAGAAATTGGGTTTTTTGTTTGTCAGCAATTTCCTTTTCTTTCTTTTTTTTGTGATTTCTAAAGAGAGGATTTGACTTTTTTTTCTTTAAAATTTATTGTGATTTTTTTAAAGCAAAAATGCATGGAAGCAAAAAGGCCCCATTCATCACGGCCCGAAACTGTAAAAACAGAAATTCTCGTTGGATTTTCAAAATTTCAAGAGTCCTTGAACACATCATGTGTTATTATACAGGTTTGTGAAACAAAATTCCATGAAGTTTCCAAAACCTTTCCAGAACTGGAAATTTTAAAGATATATTTTGGAGATTTTATTAATTTAAAATTTTTGTTGATTTTATCGATTTCTTTTCTTTAATGCTTTTTTAGTAATTTTTAATAACTCATGCAACTGCCGCCACATTCTGATTTTTAAATTTATTTATTTATTTTAAGCTGCACGACTGTTGGAACAAACAGACCATTAAGCTACTCTGGGCACAGACGGAGCAGCAGTGAAAGTGAAACTTCCTCACCTGAGCTCATGAGCAGCACGACCTGCATCAGCGCCACCTCCGAGTCGTCCAGGTTGAACTGAGCCAGGCTCTTACCCAAATCAAAGATGGCGTCCGACACCACGCCCAACCCGCCGTTCTTCAGCTGCTCACGTTTCACGGCCATCTCGCCGTTCAGCGTCAGCGTCTCGCTGTCCGGGTCGTAGCGCACGGCGGCGCGCAGCGACATGATCTCCATGCAGCAGCCTTTCAGCAAGATGATCTGGTCTTCACAGGGCAGCTGGACGACACGCAAACAACACGCTAAGAACACGTCAACAACACGTCATGAAAACATGAAACAACAGGAGATCACAGAAGCAGAATTTTTTGTTTTTGTTTCCGGTCACCCCAAAATTATTCCCATTTATTTTTACGAAATAAAAATTTTATACAGCACATTTTGTCTTATGACAGAACTTTGGATTGAACATAACCTCTGAAATAATTCAGACTAAAACAGAATAATTTGTGTTTTAAATGAAAATAATGGCTGGAAACATATTTATATTTGTTAAAAACCCTTCACTGTTATTAAAGATGCAATAATCAATCATTTATAACAAGTTCAGCAAGGCGTTTCTGCTCCCACCAAGTGGCCAAAAAATGAAAAAATGAAAAATCAGTTGATGCAGACTTAAATATTTACAGACTCAGGATTTGATATTAGCGTCTTTAAACTCATTCAGGGTTCCTTCAGCTTCAGCTGTTGAAATAATGACGAGAAGAAGAAGAAGTGGTGCGTGGAAACAAGTCGCAAAAATAGCTTGCATTAAATATTTCAGTGTTACAAATTAATCAGGCTTTTCTTTTTATCAGGCTCGAGCCTAAAACTGCCGCCGTTGTTCTGGTTGGGCTTAGACAGAAACTGTGAGGGTTTATTTGGGTCGGGGCTGATTTTTCTGGGCTTGTTTAAAGCTTCAGCTCCGATCAGCCTGATCTCAAACAGACGGCCGTCATCTGAAGGTTTATTTTTATTTTTTTCTGATGGGCTGCTGAGCTTACGGGTGAAATATGCAAAAGTTCTATTAACCCCCCGAAAAAACCCAAAGGTGAATCAAAAATCTACTTGAAGCGTACAGTAAGATGTGGCTCAGTGCGGCGGCTCCTCTTCACTCACAGCATTAATTATTTGGCTTCTTGCGGAGAGAAGGTTAACATTTTCTATTCATAACAAGTCCCCTGCTGCACGTTGCATAACAGGGAAGCCCCTACAATATACATGATGGCTGCGAGGAGGAACCACAGGAGAAACACACACACACACACTCACACACACACTCACACACACACACACACACACACACACACACACACACACACACACACACACACACACACACACACACACACACACACACACACACTGTTCCTGTGAGTCACCAGAGAGAGAAGTGGGAGGAAGATGAAGGGTTCATTATTATTTGGTGTAATAGGAGCTGAGGAGCAGCCTGACAGACGCTGCAGAGGGAGGAAGAACCCAGTAAAGTGTTTCTTCAGGTTAACGAGCTCGTTAGTTGGTTAACGAGCTCGTTAGTTGGTTAACGAGCTCGTTAGTTGGTTAACAGCGATCACGAGGTAACGAGGAGACGCGTTCACGTTCCACAGAAGCTGTGAGCAGTGATGAGACAGTGAAGCTCTGTGGTAGAAAAGCATCCAGACGTTTCCGGAAAGTACCTTAAAGTGAGGCGTGTTCGGGCTACTGTAGATTTAAAAAAAAAGAAAAAAAACAACACAAAAACGGAAGGCATTACTCTGAGAAAAAAACCTGACTTTTCAGAGAAAAAAGTTGGATATTTTCTGAGTGTATAAAGTCGCAAATTTTTGAGAAAAAAAGTCAAAATAGGCCATTTTCAATAAAGTCCAGATGCTGGTGATAATTTGGTGATTCTGGGCTTAAATCCGTTTACAAAAAATTAATGAATAAGTTCATCCACTTGATGAGGTCGATCCAAAGGGAAGTGAGGCGTTTCTTTGACCCCAAAAAACAGAACAAAACAAACAAAAAACTATATCTGCCGAATCTCAACAAAAATTTATCTCAAATTTGTGAGTTTTTTTCACAGATTTGCAACGTCATAAACTTATCTGACGTCTTTTCCCAGAACTTTTAAAAATGTTTTCTCTCAAATTTGCAATTTTATAAACTCAGAAAATATCTGACTTTTTTCTCACAATTTTGTGATTTTTTCTCTCTCAAATCTGCAACTTCATAAACTTGGAGAATATTTGATTTCTTTTCTCTGAGATTTGAGTTTTTTTTCCAAAAAAATGTACAACTTTATAAACTCAAGAGCGAATCTGAAATTTTCTCAGAAATTTGTGACTTTATAAACTCAGAAATTATCCAACTTTTTTTCTCAGAAATTTGTGTTTTTTTCCTCTCAAATTTGCAGCTTTATAAACTCAGAGAATATCTGACAAATCTCAAACATTAACTCTGAGGTTTTTTCCCCGAACATTGCCCTCCTTTGTTTTTAAAGAAATCTATATCTCTGTATCTACAGTGGCCTTATATGCTGTCACAGCTCCAAACACACACACACACACACGCACGCACACACACACACACACACACACACGCACGCACACACACACACACACACACACACACACACACACACACACGACTGAACCTACCTCGGAGAACATGGGCAGCTTCTTGGCGAAGTCGACGACGCGCGTGATGGCCGGAGTCATGATCTTTGTGAACTCGCTGAAGGCTTCCAGGTCGACCTTATCTCCGTCTGACGTGGACACCATCGGACCCTGACCGATATCATCCGACTGGACACAAGAGAAACAAGACTTTGGATTCTCGGTACATAAATACATAAAAATTCTTAACACTAAATTCTTTATATTTAAATCAAATTAAATTATTTTAAAAAAAAATTTACAATCTAGGCAGAAATTGAAGTATAATGCAGATATTTTTATTTTATATTTTTACTAATGCACTTTAAAAACATTTTTTTAGGGTTAGGGTTATTCTTGTTGTAATTTTCTTTATGCTTGTCATCAGATCAACTTTAGAAATCACAATTTCTGACTTCGGATTCTGTTTTTTTTCGTGTCTGTGTTTTACGAGACTTGTAAATATCCTGCGGAGAGCCACACAGCAACAGTCTGGAACCAATAAAAACATTAAAAACACCACCGCTCTCCGTCACACGCCGAAACCGGATTTCAGGACCTTTCTAGGTATTTTGGACATTACTCCAATTTTGGGATATTTCTTTGATTTTAGGATGTTTCTAGAATTTTAGGACATTTCTCAGATTTTAGGACATTCGGGTTTTAGCTTGTATTCACTCGGGCAGTATGGATATTAAAAGTACAAAAACAATTCCCAGTAGGGGGCCTCCTGGCACCTTATCAGGGGCCAGATTTGGCCCCTGGGCTCTAAGTATAATTGTAGTAGAAACTGAAGCACTGTGATGTAAAAATAATCAGCCATCTTAACTCCTAATCCATGAAAGTGCATCAAAAACCTCATCTAGGAAAATAATGAATAACGTCATATTTTCATTACTGGGCTTCTGACGAGCTTCTCTTCAGGGTTACGGCGCCTAAACCTCCATCACACTTGTTGAATCTGTCGCTCTGATTTTTATTAATTTCGTGCCGTCTGCACACAGTAGCTAATTCCTTCTTTTATGTGGCTCATTAATCCGAAGTGTTCGGCCCACGGCGTGTTTGAAAGTTGTTTCCACTTCAGAAATCAAAAAGCGAACACATGAAAGGAAGCCACTTCTTTTCATTTTCAAAAGAAACCGTTTTTGACAGCCCTCCTTTTCATCACAAACTCGCTCCCGTGTGCGTCGGCGCCACGTGCACATGCATGTGTCTCCGCCGCAGATGGCTACCTTGAGACAAAGGTCAGGTGACAGTTACCAGGCAACCCATCCATGAAGTCAAAGACAACATACGGTCGAGAACGGCCTCTGAAGGTCTGCTCAGTATTTGCTCTGGAGGGGGACGGACAGTCCAAGGTGAACAAAGAGGAGCAGAGCGCCAAAAGAGAAAAGAGCAGAGTCTATTTTTGGGAGAAAGTGATGCAGCCGTGAGGGCCAATCAGAGCGCAGATGCTGTCGTTACCAACTGTACTTTACAATCATTTAAATGCTGTTTTGTTAGAAGAACTATGCTGTTTTGTTAGAAGAAAAATTTGGCTAAATTCAAAATTTAGCCAAATTTAAATGGCTACATTTTGAATTTTTTGGAAAGCATGAAAAACATTAGATTTTTTTGTTTCATTATTGTTTTTTTGTTTTTTCTTTTTTTAAAAAAAAACTTTTTTTAATTACATTTTTTGAAAATAAAAAATAAATTATTTTGGTGATTTTTAAAGAAAAAAATTGACAATATTTTTTTCTTTAAAACATTTTGGTGACTTTTAAAAAAGCATGCCTTCAAAATCTGCGGTTAATAATATAAGCCCTGCTTAACTCTCCGTCTGCTCAAAACTTACCAGGAACTTGCGTTTCTGTTTCCAGGCAGAGCCCTGGGCGTTGGTGTGCCGGTGGGCTTCGGTCGCCATCCTGATCAGCTCCCACTCCGCCGTGTTTGGCTCCGGCCTCGTCTGCAGCGTCTTCACCATCTCCTCCCTCTTCCTCTTCTGTCGATTCTCCTCGATCAGACGCCGCTTGGCCACGCGCTTCGAATCATCCAACACCACTGAGAGGCAAGACGCAGAAAGAGAAGATTAATGCAGCGATTCAAAGGACTTGAATGTTATCACTAACGGGGTCACAGGGTCATGGGGTCACGGGGTCATGGGGTGGTACGTCTCCGTGCACCAGTCAAGTTTCTCACACAAAATGTCAAAACTTCATTATTTTGTTCTACTGACATTTGTGTGAAGTCTGAACGTATAAATTCTTGAGTTATAGCCGAAAACATGTTTTATGAGGTCACCGTGACCTTGGCCTTGTCCTTTGATCACCACATTCTAATCAGTTCATTCTTGATTCCAAGTGGACGCTTGTGCCAAATTTGAAGAAACTTGCTCAAGGGGCTCTTCAGATATCAGGTTCACAATAATGAAATGGTAGCAAGGTCAGCGTGACCTTGACCTTTGACCATCAAAATCTAATCATTTCATGCTTGAGTCCACTCGAACGCCAAATTTGAAGAAACTCCCTCCTTGGGTTTGGCGTTCACAATGCGACAGACGAGGTCACACCGACATTGACCTTCGACCTATGACCACCAAAATCTAATCAGCTCATCGTTGAGTTTAAGTGGACGTTTGTGCCAAATTTGAAGAAACTCCGTCATGACGTTCTTGAGATACGGGGTTCACAAGAACGGGACGGACAACCTTAAAAAACACCAAGCAATGACCAGCGCGGAGACGTAAAAATTAATTTCCTGAAGAAATATTGAAGGAAATATCGTATTTACGAGTTACGAGCAACGGCCCTCCAAAGTTTTGATTACGAGTGGGAAATAGTGAAATTTTGTTGATAACCGAGTGGCTGAGTTGTGATGTTTGCGTGATGTTTCAGGGCGGTAAAAAATGATATTGCTCAAGATGTGACAACAGAGGAACAGATTCATCCAAAAGAAAAAGCTGCTCGATATTTAACATTGTCCGAACTGAAGCCGGATGACCTTAAAAACAAACGTCAGATTGAACACTGAATGCTAAAATGATCTTCAGGGAGCTTTTCTTTGTGTCGGGGGAGTTGTTAAAACTAAATAAATAAAACAAAATCTTCTGTCTTTAAATAAACTGGCGAAGGTGAAAACATGACGGAGCTTGTTTATTATTTCTCTGATTTTTGCTTCTTATTAGCTGCCGTCATCTATAAGAAAACATGACAGGCTGCTGGGACTCAAACTCAGGCAGCGTTATTTCAGTAAAGTGTGTTGTTTTTTTTTTTTTTTAGAAGTGCAGATTTCTTCTTTCTTTCTTCTTAATTTGTGTTTCCATCAAAATGTCACGAGGACCAGAATCCATTTCCTTTATCCACAGGAACAGATGAACTGCTAAATTAATATCATCCCCAACATGAAATTAGATTAAATATGTGTGTGTTGTTCCACTTCTTAACTGGACAAGGCACTGCAGGAATGTGTGTGTGTGTGTGTGTGTGTGTGTGTTCACATTAGACAATCGTGATGCAAACTGTGTATTTTGAGCACCTTGACGTCAAGCTTTTGTTGTACATGAATGACGTGTGCTACCAAAACTGCACACTTTTTTATATTTTTCATCTGAAATTAAACATCAAAATTATCAGTTTTTATTTAATCCTTTGAAACCAGAGCTTCATTTCTCTCAAAAACATGGGACGAAGAAGTTAAGTGAAGAAGAAATTATCTGAAAGTTTGCTAAATATCTGTAAGAAGTACAAGAAAATTACCTGAAAATTAGCACAAAAAAGAAAAATAAAGGAAAGTAAAAAAAACTGAAGTAAATGACCTTAAAAATACAATCATTCTGTAACATAATTTTGAATATGTCATTGTGATAATTATATATATTGTTTTCTGGACATTTTTCCAGCTTTTGAAAGAAAAAAAATCTAAATAAACTACATTTTTCCAATTTTCTGAGCATTTCTTGCCAAGTTTTCAAAAGAAATCACATGAATTTGCTCAGTGCTGAACGGTTTAAATAACTCAGAGAGGCAGCTGAAGACAAAAAAAAGTGACAATCCAGGTTTCAAAGGGTTAATATTACCATGCAGCACTTTGGTCAACTTTGTTGATTTTAAAAGAGCTTTAGAAATAAAGTTGCACTGGACTGGAGTCGTAGTGATAAGATGACATGAGCTATGACTCACGGTCCATGGCCATGCCCACAGCGATGCACTTCTTAAAGCGGCACAGCTGGCACTGATTCCGCGTGATCTTATCGATGATGCAGCAGCCCTCGTATTTACAGGAGTACGCTGGATGGAGGTTCTTCTGGATCGTTCTGCGGAAGAAACCCTGAAAACAGCAAAGAAAAGGGAGAGAGAAGATGTTAGAATAAAGAAAGGAAATACAGAACAAAAGACTCTAGCTGCTGCAGCAATGCATCGGGGCGTTTTTAGCAGCAAGCAGCAGACAAATTTAAAGACAATGAACAACTCGGCATCAGAATGCGCATTCTGCATCACATGAGGCTCGAACTCACAACCTCAGACACCGAGAACGAGTCAGCGTCACAGTGAGCTGCATGAGAGAGAAACCAGAGAGCTTCACACTGTGACTGAGCCGACCAGCAGGGGGCAGGATATCAGCTGTCTGTGCATGGACAGGCAGATTTCAACCTGCTGCCAAAAATTCACTCAAGACTAAACTCTGAGAATCTGCAGACTTCATCTAGACGGCAGAGAGATGTTGATCATGTGTTTTACAAAGATCGATTTGCTTCTTAAGCTAAAAACTGATTTAAAGACGCTTTTCCCACAGACTGCAATAGTTTACATGAGGGCAGAATTCAGTTTTTGAGATAAAATTATAAAATGTTACATGCTTACTCTACCATGACAGCTAATTTTTGTCTATTTTTAATGAACCTTGAAGATTTATCGAGGAAGCATCTTTGCAAGTTTATGTTTACAGCTGCGTTTACAGCCAAACATTTTGATGCACTGTGGGCTTAATTTTTGATGAATCAAAAATCTGTAGATGGTCTGTGTAGGACAGCTTGAAGATGCCCTGCAGCAAGTTTGCGTCAATGGAGCAAAAAATGTGGGAGGAGATGGTTAAATTATTTTTACAGTTTTTGATTAAAACAGAGTGATGGACTTTTGAAATTTAGACGCCGCTGTAGCGCCACCTTCAGGGTTTTCGGCTTGTGTTTGCAGCTGCGGACGTTTGGCATGGGACTGGACTTTTGTGCAAAGTCTGGCTTACTTTTAAGAATGGGAAGTTGGATTTCTTTGGAAGAATAATAATAATATTCAGGAAAACAAGAGGGACCAGCAGATTTGCTGCCCAGCCTCTGATAAACATGAAGCTCCGTCACCTCAAGACTAAATCGTTCTTAAGTTTAGATTTGCAGAAAACGAGCGCTCGGCGGCTCGTATCACACGGCGTGCCGATGACTGCACGGCAGGATCCTGCGTGCCAAGAGTGGTTAGGTGATAAAGTGACTGAGCGTCGCTTAGGAACCGCTTTTGTGGCAGACAGTCGGGGAACAGTTTGATTTGAATCTCACTCTGGAGATGTTTTTCACGGATGCTGAATTTAGAACGGAGGCAGGAAAGACAAAGGGCTCAAATAATTTATCGGCACAGGAAAGACAAACTTTTATCCCGATACTGCCGTCAGTTCTTCTCTCCGCTGAAGTTAATTTCTGCTTTTCAGCAGGATTTCAGCACGCATCATTTCCTCCGTGTGGGAACCAGAATAGCTGGAGCCATTTTTAGAGGCCGTGGACAGGCCGCTCTACAGGACGCCAATCATTGGATAATAAACATCTGCTCAGTGGGAACCGTCACCCGCCATCAAGAGGCTTCCTCGACTCATTACTGCGGTCATCCTTTATTTTTGGAATAAGGCGGATAATGTTCTGTTGCTTCAGGCCTGATTCCACGGATGATGAGAACCGACAAAGTTTGCTGTTCATTAATGTCACAATCTGAGTGTCAGATCTGAACCATATTACTCTGCTGCGCTCCACGTGCTGCTGCGAACCTCAGTGCAACAGCACGAGTGTGACGGGACTTAACCCTTTGAAACCAGAGAAGGCAACGAGAACTTAACAAGACATGGACAGATAATTTGCAAAAACATCCTTAAAACGTGAAAAGAATTAAAAAAACAAAAATGAGAAAATGCTGAAAATTTTAAAAATGTGTGTATCTGTTGCATATATTTTATACTTTTTCTGTAGCATAATGTTAAATATAACAATTTTAAGATTATAACTACTTGGATTATTTTTTACGCTTGATGCTTCAAAACCTGCTGTACTTCCTTGAACCGGTGATGTCAGTGATTCGCGGACGTTATCTCCATTGATGTATTAAAGACAGTCTGGATACAGCGGTGGAGGCGGGGCCTCGTTCTTTCCTTTGAGAGCTGCTCAGTGGTGCATGAAGAAAAACTGCTCTTTTTCCAGGCGTAAAATATCAAGATCTACTGGCCCACGAGGCACGAGCACTAGAGACTTGCGGCCTGAGCAGGTAACTTTTGCCGGCGGAGTAACTGAGTTCCCGTTTAGCACTTTGCCAGGTTGAATGGCGGTCTAAAAAATTTGATCTTGCGGCTCTTGAAGACTTTCCAAACGTTATCGAACTGGATGGCTTAAATCTAGATAGTGAAATGAGTCGTTTCATGGCGGTTTTCACGAAAAATTGTTTACTGATTTACAGACATCTCTTTCTCTTTCTTGATGTAAGTCAATGGGGAAAAGTGCATCACGTGACCGACCCTGGCGGTGTAATTCCACTTTTGGCCACTAGGTAAAATTAGCATCAGAGCCTGGCACACTTCCTGGGGATTGTGTTGTTTCAGCATGTATTTTTTCGCTTTTATATCTTATCTCTTCACTTTTTTATTGTAAATCTGTATCTTTTACATTGGTTTTATATTTTATTGCTCTGTAAACCTTCTGAATTGCCCGGTTGTATGAAGTGCGCTATACAAAAAAAAGCTGCCTTGCCTTAAGACACTTTGACTTTTGTAAATCAAGGCCATGTTTGAGACCTCCACGTGCTGGGCAGCTGCAATGCATCTGTGCACGTCGCACTGTAACAAGGGCTTCAGTTGACTGCATTTACCATCAAAGCTGATTGGATATTCACTTAAAACATTGTGAATTTCTCCTTTAAGGATGAAAACGCACTTTAAACACTGAGGTCGGAGGCGTGCAGTGTTGACAGAAAGTACTTGCAGTTCGTAAAACAGACACACTGCTCACTGAATGGTGCAAGTAGAGAAATCTGGTTTCCTTTGTGATCATTTAAATGAGAGCGAGATGATGCGTCGTACCTTGCAACCCTCGCAGGTGATGCAGCGGTAGTGGTAGCCCGTCGCCTTGTCCCCACACACCACGCACGGCTCATCCTTCTCCAGGTAGCTGGGGATGTACCCTGGAACAGAGACACTAAGAGCTATAGGAGAGGAGGAGGAGGAGGAGGAGGTCGAAGAGGAGGACAGGGTGGAATGAGAGAGGGGTGAACCATGAGTGCGAGCGAGCAAGCAAGCGAGCGAAGGAAGGAGGTCGGGCGGCCGGTGAGAAGAGCAGGAGTGATGAGGAGAAGGCAAGGGGGGGGGGGGGGGGGAGGAGGAGGAGGAGGAGGGGGTCAAGTGTTATCACAGGGGCCTCAGAGAAGCTCCTGTGCAGAGGGCCCCCACAGACTGAGATACAGGACGGAAAATATATGAGACCGCCAGTGTTTTCTGCACACAGACCGACCTGACGCCATGGCAGCTTCTGAGGTTTACAGTCACTTTTCCAGGATTCACATTTGATTTTATTTAAGACGTTCAATTTCAGCACTCTACGTAAGTCATTTTTCTCCCGAATGCTCCTAAATAAAAGAAAATGTAGGAGCAAAATTAGAGCTACAGGAGAAAAGGAAGAACTGAAGAAGCACACAAATAAGTGAAAGAGCACAAAACGAAATGTAGGAGAACACAAAAACATGTGGAGGAAATGTAGACGCCCACAATGTAATTTAAGAGCACACTTCGTAATGTAGGAGCACATAAAGTAATGTCAGATCATATACAGAAATGCTGGAGCACACAAGAAATGTAGAAGAAATATAAGAGCACACGACTAAATGTCGGACCACAAAGAGAGATATAAGAGAAATGTACAAGCACACAAAGAAATGTAGAAGAAATGTAAGAGCACAGAGTAATGTAGGAGAGGACACTTTCGGAGGTAATACAGGAGCTCACAACGAAATGTAGGACAATACAATGTAATGTACGAGCCCATTAAGATATGTAGAAGAAATGTAGGAGAGGTAAAATAATTATCAGAGCACACAAAGAAATGTAGCCAATGTAGAGTAATGTAGAAGAAATGTATAAGCACACAAAGTAATGTAGGAGAACACAAAAAAATATAGGAGCAGAAAAAGTAATGTCGGAGCACAAAAGGAAATGTAGAAGAAACGTAGGAGCCCACAAAGTAATGTACAAGCACTGAAAACTCTTTAAGTAACACTCGTAAGTACCTATTAAGTAAATGTACAAGCTTGTACAGTAAATTATTTTTCTGGGTTTGCAAGTATCGATTTTAAGGGAAAGTGTGAGTGAAATATTTGCACTGTCGCGCTCTGTATTTGCTTCTTCTTTTCTGCTGAGAGTCGATATATTTGCTTCGGAAGCTCAATCTTTTTTACTCACACTCACAATATGAACGTGACTCGCCCTCTCAGCTGCCATGTTGTTGCACAAAGACTGACGTCTGGGCATGCTCAGATGGGACGCTTTTGAAGAGCACAGACAAGAATTCACACACTTTAGATCCACTTGCTGAAATGCCCGAGCACCTCCTTCACCCGGACACACACACGACGCCGCTACCCAATCACAGCCACCCGCAGACTCACAGACGGACGCATGTTCAGAGGCCTCTGGAGAGCGCCGAGAGCGCTCCAGTGGAGGAGATTCACTGAGAGTCTCTCCTCGCACTACTGAGCCCGCAGAGAAAGTAGATCCAAAGTGCAGAGCCGGACCTCTAAAAGAGCTCCTGATCCTGATTAGTGTTTTCTTAAAGAGCTGCAACTGCACTTATTACGCTGTAAAAAGTAGAATTTCGGCCTCAGTTACGTATGATAGTGAAAGTCCCCCCACTTTTTCTGATAAACGTAATAATGCAAGATATATTTATTTAATGTATTTTTCATTAAAATGACTGAGAGTTAGTTGTTAGCTAGCTGAGATGAGAACATCCCATCTATAGCTTCCTTTAAGTCTTTTTGTCCACACATTACTATTATTACATGGAAAACTGGAAATTTCTAAATTTAAGCAAATCCAGTGGAATATATATAAAAAAAAGTTCAACATATTTCCTGTTTGGGTATGAATTTACTGTGTCATTATTAAAACAAAAAACTTACCTTAAAACTAAAATAATTATCTAATTTTTGATCATTTAATAAACAGCTTTTAATTGTGATGCGACCCCCACTCTTTCTGATAAAAAAAAAAAAAAAAAAAAAAACAGCTATTAATTCAAATTAATATCAGCGGAGAATGAAAGCACAGTATTAAATAATATTATATTATTATAAATGAGAGAGAATGAGAGCGGAGTATTAAATAATATTATATTAGATTATTATAAATGAGAGAGAATGAGAGCGCACATGGCTGGACTGCGTTCTATCGACTACATCTCATATTTCAATCAAGGAAAAGTTATATTGCGATTGACATCGTTACTGTTTTATCGCCCAGCCCTACCTGCAAGATATAAAAATAAAAATGAAATTAAATAAATTAATGAATAAATAAAAATGGACAAAACCTGAATGTGCACTCTGAGTTGCTTTCTCAGTGGGAATGTTAATTTTATTCTCACAAAAACATTTAAAATAAAAATGAAGATGTGACTTTTGCTGGGGAATCTCTGTAGCACCGTGATGCATCAGTTATAAGAGGTTGTATACGTAAAAATTGCAGCTCCTGTGATTTGGATTTTGAACTTTGCCATATTGCCCCAGTTAATATTTCACTTAACTGTGCAGCCTTTTTGCTCATAATTTGTTTCTAATAGTTGGACTTGTTGCTTATTTTATGCGTTAAGATGCTGCTGAGAGATTCAGGATTTTAAGAATAGGTTTTTTTTCATGCATAATTAAGCATGCAGGATTTGTTGGTCACGTGTGAAGGGCAAACACGAAACTGAATCACATTCATCTGGTCCCACATTTGTGTCTGAACCTCTGGAGTCCTGTCTACAAACAGATCTCTTCAGCTCAGGTTTCGGTCACCTGGGTGAGCTCTTGGAGGCGACTAAAAACACAAAGAGGCGACGGCTGATAAATCCTTACCAGACACGCTCTTCACCGAACACTGGCTGTTCTTGCTCTTTCTCTTCGGCACATCCGGCCACCTGGAGCGGGGACAGGAAGGAGGACACGATTATTCACTAATGGACCTTTTTTGGTCACTTTTTTAATTGTATAATTTATAAGAAAGATGTAAATTAAACACTGAAAATATCTCTTTGTCTGACCAACAATCAAAATCCGAATTTTATAAAAATTTTCCAGTGAGGCAAAACTGACAAAAAGCCATAAAACCTCACAAGCTAGAAATCAAAAACTCTTTTGCTTGATAAATGACTAATAAAAACAAACATTAAATTATACGATTGATACAATCTTACAATCATCGACTGCTCTGCTATTTAGCAAATATTCACCTTTATTTTTATGACAACAAATAAGACTTTGAAAGTAATTATTATGCCGTCGAAGCGACTCACTGAAACTCAAAGCTGCGGGAACTGATTTTTTTGGCCACTGGGGGGCAGCAGAACGAACCCCGACAAATGAAACGATGAGTAAAAAAAGACCTAAAACGGCGCACAGAGCTTTGTAGAGCTGCAGAGGTGGTCAGAAATTTTTCTTCACGAGACGACACACTTCATTTTACAATCATTCTTTATATCGAAATAATAATGCAGTTTTAACTGATTTTTTCTCACTCTGCAATAAGCTACTGAGCAGAAGCTGATTTGAGGAACAAGTTTGGTGCAGCGTTTTCACTTTTAAAAATTGTCACTTAGACACGAAAACATGGGAAAATAGAGTCCAGACTGCCAAATACCAAAGCCTTTATCTCCGCCTGCTGTTTGTGACTGACCGCTCACGAGCAATTTAGGTCCAAAGTTCAACTTTTTTCACACTAACAAACAACAAAGATGAAGTGGCCTCGCGTCACACGACTCGTGGACTTGCTGCTGGTGTCATGCAGTTTAAGATAAGTCGCCTCGAAACAGCTGGAGTCTGAGTTTTTCCTCGTACTTGTGTCTGCAAACTATATATTTATTCACTTTCAGTCACAGTTAAAAAACACACTGAGGGGATTTAAAGCCGAGCACATCTCGTGCTTTCAGTGTCCCTGTGAATACTCAGACTTGAATGAATGACTCATTGCTACATGTTCACACATCCTCTCACACATACAGGATTCGAGCTGAATATTTAAATATAACTCAGGGACTGTTTGTTATTTATGAGAGAGGAGAGGGTGGTGCAAAAAGGGTTGCATATATGTTTATTTTAAATTTTGGCTTAAGGGGACGGGCACTCAGCTTTAAATGGCTGTGCTCTGTATTTATTTTACCATCAATTTTTAAAGAAAACATGCCTTTTTATTTTTTTCTTTTATTTTGGCAAAATTTGAAAATTTAATTTAATTTTTAAAGAAAACATTTTGCTGATTTTTACAAAATTTCTGGCAATTACTTTTATTTAAAAAAAAAAAAATTTTTGGTAAGGTTTTTATTTTGTTTAAAGAAAACATTTTAGCGTTTTCTTCACCAAAATGACCCCATCTATCACAGCTAGCAACTTTAAAAACAGAAATTATTGTAGTTTTTTTTTTAAATTTCTGACAGTCCTTGGAAACGTAATGTGTTATTATACAGACTTATG
Organism: Plectropomus leopardus; assembly: GCF_008729295.1. NCBI lineage: Eukaryota > Metazoa > Chordata > Actinopteri > Perciformes > Serranidae > Plectropomus > Plectropomus leopardus. The sequence continues at coordinate 30,230,642 of NC_056479.1, read as the reverse complement.
AAACAGATTTCCATGACTTTTCCAAATCTTTCAGGATATATTTTGTTTTCCAAAACTTTTCCAGGTCTGAAAATTGCTACTTGCAAATTCCATGACTTTTACAGGTTTTTCTCAACCGAACGAACCCTGACATGTGGAGATCTCTGTCTGTCTCTCTCTCTCTCACACACACACACACACACACCAGGATATAGATAATTCCTTCACTCATCTCTTTCCGTCTTCCTCTCTCTTTCTATAATTCTCTATCCTTCCTCTCCTCCGTCTCTCACAGGATGGAGTCTGCTTTACTCCTGGCAGCAGATTTGGATTACCGTCCGCTCTCCCTCCCTTTTTCCTGTCTCTTCTCACGTCTGGATGTTTGCTCCACACCCCCAAAACAGTCCTGTTACCTTTCTCTCCTCCATAATTTCCCATTTCTTTCTGTCCACTGACCCTTAACTTTCATTCTTTCCTCCTTTCCTCCATCTCTCTCTCTGCTCCCTAAACTTCCATCAGCAGCATTAGGTAACAGCGCTCTCCTCCCTCCCTCTGTTCCTCTCTCTGGCTGTCAAATCCACTTTCCTCTTCCAGTCGAACCCCCCCCAAAAAAATCCTGACGTCTCTTTCTGTGTTCTTGCTGCTCTTCACGGTCGAGCAGACTTATTTATTTTATTGCCGTGCACATGGCCGGGCACGAACACGGTGGGAAACTGTCCGCTCGGGCCTCTGATCACTGTGAGAAACACACATTCTCATTTCTGCCTCCATTAATTCAATAAACGTCATCTTACGGAGCTCGTGACAGTGTTGACAGTGTTTCCACAACACGTGGCCATTACTTAAATTTATTGGACGGTTGTAAAAGACGTTAAGTGTCCAATAATGGAGACGAAACAACTGGAGTAATTCATTCGTCTACTGGTCACATTCGAGGTCAGAAATGCATCAGGAAACAGGGTGAGTAAGAGCAGAAAGCAGCATGGAGGCCAGTGAAAATGTTATAGTTACAAGTTTGAACTCGATGCAGAATAATTCGGAACAAGTTTCGAGCGCTGCTTGGATGGAAATGGACCGAACTGGCCATAGTACGTCTTTGCATCTGAATTTAAAAATTTTAATGAGCACTTTGGCAAGAAGCAGATAATGTTTGTGTCACTGCAAACTCTTTGTTTAGTATTTTTCTGATCAGGCATCTGAAAAAGTTAATTCATTATTATTATTATTATTATTATTATTATTATTATTATTATCATTATTATTATTATTATTATTATTATTATCATCACTATTTTTGGTTTCGTTGTTTAAGAAAGAAATTCTTAGTTAAACTAAAATAATTTTACATTTAATAAGACAAGTTTTACAATGTTTTTTTAAGCTAAATTACTAGTTATAGTAATCAAGTAATAAGAAAAAATGGTTTAGAATAATTCACAAATTTGACTAATTGAAAAAATAATTGTTAGACTAATCAAGAAAAAATATCACAAAGTGATTTATGGAATCCCTAACATACATTAACGTCTGATATCACCTCTCACACAATGAAAACACTGAAATAAAATGAAAAAGACACACAAGCGCTGAAACGTCAGCTGATGGTCAGACTACAGACCCTCCCACTGTACGCTCGTGTTCGGAAATCTCCCCAAATGAACATCGTGTTCAACTCTGAGGGAGTTTCCGCACCAATTACTCACAGCAAAAATAAACCATGGCAACAAATTAGATCATGAAAAGAAACCTCAGAAACATTTTATTTGAGAATTCCAGACACGTAATTAGATTAAAGTACTTTAATGCTCTAATTGTGTGGAAAACCAATTTGTGGACGACTGTGACGCAACACTAATGAATCTGTCAGCTTACACACTGACACAGAGGCTGGTATTTCTTAACACACACACACACACACGCACGTGCACACACAAACACACACACGCACGCGCACACACAGACACACACACACACACACACACACACACACACACACACACACACACAGAGACAGACACACACACACACACACACACACACACACACACACAGATAGACTTACTTTATCTACTGGAAACATGCAGCACACACCCACATCCAGCACAAAACCACACACACACACACACACACACACACACACACACACACACACACACACACACCGACCTGTTGATGCAGTAGGGCTGTAAGATATGCATGTTGTAAAATCTGCAGGAGTGTGAGCGGAGGATGCAGCTCTCGGTGCTGCAGGTTCAGTTCTCGTGTCCGGCTCAGCTCGTTTACATCGGATCGGACCGTAAAGTTCCGCTCGCTCAGGAGCGATCTGTGCGTCTAACAGCAGCTTTCGTTGATCTGTAAACCTCTGAGAGGAGCTCTTTAAATCTCCGGCCACCGCCACGCTGAACCGACCTCCCAGTGACCCAAGCGCTCAAGTCCATCCCAGTCAAGTCCCGCACAGAGGAGCAGAGAGGAGCAGAGAGGAGCAGAGAGGAGCAGAGAGGAGCAGAGCCCGGAGCTGTGGCTGTCAGCTCTCTGAGGCAACAGTGGCTCTCCGCCTCAGACTGACTGCTGGGAGGAACCAGCGCTCTGTTTATCTCCCTCCCTCCTGCTCTCGTCCAGCCTCCCCTGCTCTGTGTGTGTGTGTGTGTGTGAGAGTGTGTGTGAGAGTGTGTGTGTGTGTGTGTGTGTGTGTGTGTGCGTGTGTGTGAGAGTGTGTGTGTGTGTGTGCGTATGCGTGTGTGTGTGTGTGTGTGTGCGTGTGTGTGTGTGTGTAGTTCCTCCTCCAGTGACACTCTCGCCGTCATCACAATACACAGGGCGCGTGCTGCGGTCCACAGCAGGGACACTCAGTCTGCTCTGCCTGGGGGCCACTTCTGCAAAATAACAAGAGGCCAGGGGCCAGACGAAGCAGCAACAAACACGTTTCTAGGATTTAAGGACATTTTTAGGCTTTTTGGACAATTTTTTAAAAGATTTTTCTAGGATGGTAGAACATTTCCAAGATTAAAGGATGTTTCAAGGATATTAGGACATTTTTAAGATTTCAGGACTTGAGGACATTTCTAGGATTTTAAGAATGTTCTTAGGATCTTCGAAGGATTTTAGGACAATTCTAGAATATTCTGACATTTCTGGAATTTTATGACATTTCTAGGATTTTAGGATGTTTCTAGGATTTTTTATGACATTTCTAGGATTTCTGGACTTTCCTAGGATGGTAGAACATTTCAAGTATTATCGGATGTTTCAAGGATTTTAGGACATTTTTAAGATTTCAGGATTTGAGGACATTTCACCAGGTTTTTGCAAAGTTTCTAGGAAGTTTTGAGGACTTAGGGACTTTCTGGGACTTTAGAACGTTTCTAAGGAGAATACAAAGTTTCTCGTATTTTAGAACATTTCTAGGTCATTACTACATTTGTAGGAGTTTAGCACCTGTCTAGGATTTAAGGACATTTCTAGGATTTTTGGACTTTCCTAGGATGGTAGAATATTTCAAGGATTATAGGATGTTTCAAGGATTTTTCAAGGAGATTTCCAAGATTTTACAACATTTCTAGAATTTGAGGATATTTCTCGGACTTTAGGCCGTTTATAGGATTTTAGGACATTACTGGAATTTTAGGACGTTTCTAGGATTGTAGCTTGATTGTAGGATTTTAGGACGTTTTTTGGATTTTAAGACACTTCTTGGATTTTAGGACAATTCTAAGATTTTAGAACTTCCTGGGTTTTTAGAAGGTTTCCAGGATTTTGGGATGCTTCTGGGCCTTTTAGGAAGTTTTGAGGACTTTTAAGGGCCTGTCTAGGATTTTAGGACATTAGGGTCTCAGCTGTGTCCACTGGGGGTGTGGGGGATCCTCCTCTGGCTCTTTTTTTGATCAACAAGCTCTATCTTATGCTGTTTTATGCTCTCTGACACCTTTTGGAGACTAAAAGGACAAAAACAATTCACAGTGTGAATCACTTTATTTTTAGTGTGGAGTAGAAAATGTTCGGGGGCAGATTTGTCCAGAACTTCTCTCCCTCTGTCACTTCCTTTCTTTGTTTTTCTGTGTTTATTTCATCTTTTCTTTCCTGACTTTTCCCAAATATTTTCCATCTGCTCTTCTGTCTCTGTCTTTGACGTTATTCATTTATTTTAATCTCACTTTTGTCACTTTCTGTTTCTCTTTTTTTCATTTCGACCCCAGTAGAAAACAAAACAATGTCGCCTCTCTGCATCCGAACTCGCTTAAGCTTTGACGGTAACTTGATTACATAAGAGGCGGCTCTGAAGTCCTCTGAGGACACAGAGATGCCTGATATCTCACTGACTGAATTAAATACTGCCTAGTTTACTAGTTAAAGTGAAGGCCACAGTCATAGTACAGAGGTTCCTGATGCAGCTCCTCAGGACGCTCTATATGCACAGCTGAAGAGCGTCCCCACAGCTGAAGAGCGTCCTCACAGCTGAAGAGCGTCCTCACAGCTGTAGAGTGTCCTCACAGCTGAAAAGCGTCCTCACAGCTGTAGAGCGTCCTCACAGCTGTAGAGTGTCCTCACAGCTGAAAAGCGTCCTCACAGCTGTAGAGCGTCCTCACAGCTGAAGAGCGTCCTCACAGCTGAAGAGCGTCCTCACAGCTGTAGAGCGTCCCCACAGTTGTAGAGCGTCCTCACAGCTGAAGAGCGTCCTCACAGCTGTAGAGCGTCCCCACAGCTGAAGAGCGTCCTCACAGCTGTAGAGCGTCCCCACAGCTGTAGAGCGTCCTCACAGCTGTAGAGCGTCCCCACAGCTGAAGAGCATCCCCACAGCTGTAGAGCGTCCTCACAGCTGAAAAGCGTCCTCACAGCTGAAGAGCGTCCTCACAGCTGTAGAGCGTCCCCACAGCTGTAGAGCGTCCCCACAGCTGAAGAGCGTCCCCCCACAGCTGTAGAGCGTCCCCACAGCTGAAGTGCGTCCCCACAGCTGTAGAGCGTCCCCACAGCTGTAGAGCGTCCCCACAGCTGAAGAGCGTCCCCCACAGCTGTAGAGCGTCCCCACAGCTGAAGAGCGTCCCCACAGCTGTAGAGCGTCCCCACAGCTGTAGAGCGTCCCCACAGCTGTAGAGCGTCCTCACAGCTGCGTCCTCTCCACCACAGCTCCTCAGTGTAGATCCTCTGACAGGTTCTCTGTGTTGTTCTCCCTGAGGAACGTAACAGCGCTGACTTTCTCTCTGTGTTAACGGAGGAATGCTCGTCTGTAATCTTTCGCCACCTGCTCGGTCTTACTCATGTAAAGGTATCTGGCTGGCACCGCCGCCACGGATCTCTTTACGTCTGCCCTAAACGCCGCCTCGCTGCTGTTCGTGATTAAGACAACAACTGCTGAGCTTTGTGGTGGCGCAGTCACGACTCCAAACAGAGGACACAATGTACGAGAGGGAACAAAAAACTGATAGTGGCTTTTAATTTAAGTTGATTTGGTTTAAAGAGTACACACGCTCTCATGTGATGGATAACTGTCATGCTAAAATGAAATTACACCCTGACATTTAATAAGAGGAGAAATCCGCCTGAAACAATGACAATGCTTCTGCAGTCAGATGGAGCTTGAGGTTCGAACCTGACACATGATCAGCGGCGGGAAATCGAATGATTGAGCTCACGTGACTCGAGTCAGTGTCGGTTTGGTCTGAAGACTAAAAGTTTGACAGTAAAACCGCATTCACCACCATGCTGTTGCACTTACAGTTTACATGGAAACATGGACGCTTCAAACACACATCTTACCCCCAGCTGCACGAAAACAATGTTTTATGAGGTCACCATGACCTTGACCTTTGACCACCAGATTCTAATCAGTTCATTCTTGAGTCCAAGTGAACATTTGTGCCAAATTTGAGGAAACTCGCTCGAGGCCATCTTCAGATATTGTGTTCATGAAAATGAGACGGATGCAAGGTCACGGTGACCTTGACCTTTGAGCACCAAATTCTAATCAGCTCATCATTGAGTCCAAGTGAATGTTTCTGTTAAATTATAAGAAAATTCCCTCATGTTGTTCTTGAGATTTTGCTTTCACAAGATGAGATGAATGCAAAGTCACTGTGACCTTGACCTTTGACCACCAAAATCTTAGCATCATTGAGTGCACTCAAATGTTTTTGCCAAATTTGAGGAAATTCCCTTAAGTGTGTTTTTGACTTGTAACATTCACTTGAATGAGACAAATGCAAGGTCACCATGACCATAACCTTTGACCACTAAAATCTTATCAGCTCATCCTTAAATCCATTCCATCCTTTGTGCCAAATTTAAAGGAATGCCTTTTACGGAAAACCCATTAAAAAACCCAGAGACTTTGAGATGAGGGAACCAGAAGTGCAAAAAAATGCTAACGGACCTCCGTGTTTTCGGACTCATTACTTCACCGCTCCGTTGACTTACATCCGGAAAGAGACGTCAGTACATCAGGAAATAATTTTTTGTGAGCGTCAAATCGCACATGGTTGCTTCTATCACTATCTAGATTAAAATCATCCACTTCGATCACATTTGGAAAGTCTAAAAGAGCCGCAAGTTTAATTTTTTTTCGACCGTCATTCAAGCTAGCGAGGTGCTCTGCCGGCGGAGGTCACTCGGGCGCACTCTGTCGCTCTGTCGTTAATCTCAACTCTGCGTGCTCTATGGGCCAGTAGATATTAGGGTATTTTACACTTTTTTACACCTGGAAAAAGAGCTTTTTCTGCTTCCTGCCCCGCAGCTGTATCCAGACTTCCTATAATACATCCATGATGCGTATCCTGATGAAAACAAGGCGGCTGTAATCAGAGCTCGTAAAGCGTTTCTCAACACGTGTAAACAGCGTGTGAACATTAAAACAGGGACCGGCTCTGAATGCAGCGTTCTGATTTCTGATGCAGACAGTTTGTGTCCTTCAGATCACAAAGAAATGATTTCATTGTTAAATAACAGAATATTCTCCGAGGCGTCTGAGCTGGAAATAAGTATCGATGGTTTCTCCGGGCAGACGTCCACACGAGGGACATTACAGCCGCGGAAACATTGCAGTGCATTATTCTCTTTAACTTGTTTTTGTACATTACGGGGCAGAAAAGTCACCTGATGTCAAGTGACAAATGTCTGCAGGCGATGTATATATCTCCTCTCCAGAGCGCTGACTGCACCGGGAACAGCTCGGCTCTGCAGGTCAAAGAACAGCCAGGTTTTTTCCACTCCTTTTCAAAGAGCCATTCTTCCCGTCGTATTGAGGCCTCGTCCTCAGGTGACCCCTCTGTAGTTGTACATTGAGTTTATTAGCTTAAGCAGCGCGAGCAAACACAACAACAGCTGTGTGTTAATTCACAAGCCTCTTGGCCAGTCGACCTGCGAGCGTGTGGCACCGGCACGTAATGTAAAGCGCTGAGGGGTTTTTATGGGGAAGGCGTGAATAAATCTACGTTAAATGTTTCCGTTGTTTACCACGCTGTGACTCAGGAAAGAAAGGTACTGATTTTCAAAACAGACTGCAGACTGAGAAAAGCCTCAGAGTACCTCAGCAGTTAATGTTTCTCCGTTCTGTCGGGAGATGCAGCGACTTAAACCACTAACAAAACGTATAAATAATACATGTTATTTGTTAACCCTTAAGGACATTTTACACTCTTTTCCTCCTTCATGTTTTGATAAATGTAGTCCAGATTGTGTATTTGAGTGTAATCAGTGAATTTGCAGCTCAGCTCCTACAATAAGTCTAAAATACACTGTGGAAACTAAATAGTTACATTCAGACTGTTCAGGTCCAAAAATGCTCCATTGAAACCCATTCAAACTGACATTTTTGATCCCACAGCCATCAGAGCAGAAAAACACAGGACTTGTATTATTTCTGGGTGTCATTCTGGGCTTTTGACTCTGAATTTGTCATTTTGACTATTTTCCACCTGATGAGGTCATTTTGACCATATTTGGCATATGGAGGAAATACATGCTATTTCCACTAGGTGACCTGTCACAGTCAATGTAGCTGCTGATCACTGACATATCCCAGACTGTCAGCAGCTACACTCACACACTGACATATCCCAGACTGTCAGCAGCTACACTCACACACTGACATATCCCAGACTGTCAGCAGCTACACTCACACACTGACATATCCCAGACTGTCAGCAGCTACACTCACACACTGAGGAGGAGGAGACTCAACATCATTCATTTTTATCATCTATCACCATAGTGGCATAATGACAAAAACCTGTCATTTAAAGGGTTAAAATTCTGACTGAATATTTGATATTTATGATTAGGACTTAAAAAAAACAACCTCAATGAAGGTAGAAAATCATGTTAGTGTGCCCATAATATTTTTGAAAGCTTAATTTTTGAAAAGTTTATTTTATGTGCAGAGTGATACAAGTTTGTTAAATACTAAAGCGGACCCTAAAGGGTTAATGGCAACGTCTGTATTTTTCAACCTGGACTCTATTTTCACAGATTTTTGCATTTAAGTGACTAATGGGAACAAGAATATTTTGAAAATGGTTTAGTATTGAGAGAGCGCTGCAGCAGTCACCCATAAAAACTAAAAATACTTCACAAATACAGCGAAATATTCTAACCACAAAAACACACAACCCTCTGATCTTCGACATCAAATCAAACCTCTACAAACACACACAGCTACTGTCCGCCTCTGTTAATGCTACTGCAGCGGGGAGAGCCAACAGACTCCTGAAATAATCAGAGGCTTCACACTGCACACACACATACACACACACACACACACACACACACACACACACACACACCCGCACACACACATGCACACACACCCGCACACACACATGCACACACACACACACACACACACACACACACACACACACACACACACACACACACACACACACACAAAACACAAATTCTATTTCACATCCTGTACTCCAGGCTGTGTGAAGGTTTGCATCAACAGCTATTTGAGTGTGTGTGTGTGAGTGTGTGTGTGTGTGTGTGTGTGTGTGTGTGTGTCAACAGAGGTTTGCACACACAGTGTACAGTGTGAGTGTGACACTCATGCATGCACGCACACAACGCACACAAACACAAAAGCGACTCTCACCGTAGCACACATGCCACACGAGCTGTTCTGATCCTGTGCATCAATCCCGCTGATGTGTGTGCCAGTGTGTGTGTGTGTGGTGTCCAGTGTGAGTGTGTGTGTGTGTGTGTGTGTGATTTCTGTGACTCAGGCACAGAGGGGAGGGGACTGAGCATGAGGCAGCGCGCACAGGAACACGTGTATGCTCAATGACAGTGCGAGAAAGACACACACACACACACACACACACACATGCACGCACATGCGCACAAAAACAAAGCGATCAATCTCGTCGATGTCACACAGCGAGCCGCATCCTGAGCTGTCCGCTGCTTTCTGAGGCTCCATCTGCCCTCGCTGCTCCTAATCCAGCTCCCTGCACCGCACTAATCCACACACACACACACACACACACACACAACACACACCACACACACACACACAGCACACAGCTGAACAACACACACACATTCCTATAGCTGCATAAACACACACACACACTGACATCCCTGCTCTAACACAAAGACTGACACACCTTCATGCACATGCATGTTCATCTGTTCACATGAGGACACACACCAGTGTTACGGCCTGCGGGTCAAAGCTGGACACTAACGTCCTAAAACCCCAGACATGTCCTAAAATCTTAAAAATGTCCTGAAATTTCAGAAATGTCCTAAAATGCTAAAATGCCCTTAAATCTTAAAAACATCTTAAAATCCTAGAAAAGTCCCAAAATCCTAAAAAGGCCCTAAAATCCAACAAATGTCATTAAATCCCAGAAAACATCCCAAAACCTTAGAAATATCCAAAAAGTAAAAGGTCCGAAAATCTTAGAAAAGTTCTTAAATCCTAGAAACATGTGTGGGGCCGCTTTGACGGGCCCCTGACCTCCTGTCATTTTGCAAAAGTGGCCCCCGAGCAAAGAGAGCTGAGTATCACTGACACACACACACACACACACACACACACACGGCACACACTTCGTCACCAGGTAGATGCTACTTCTCCACGCTGCGTACACGAGGGTAACCATGGTGATGGTTTTTGCCAAATATCACGAAGTCTACTGAATCCATCCCCGACTTCCTGCCGAAATGCTAACGCAGCGTTTGTGTCTGACGAGCACGACGGTGAAAGGTCGGTCTGGGAAAGTGAAATATGGCCTGCCACCAAAAAAATATATAACTAAACAACTTTTCTCTTGCAGGACTGAGACCCAACTGGAAAAAAATATTCAAAAGAGAAACCTAAGACGCCCCAAAAATCAGAAAAACCAACAACACTCACATACTTTCTCACTGCAGCCAGTGTTTTCCTGTAACTGTTCAGGCCCGACGGGAACCCCCGCCAGGAAAACGAAAGTTTTTTATGCCAAAAATAACACAAAGTGTCCTTTTTTTCCCCTTAATTACGCTACACTCTCAGAGAGCAGAGCGTACTGTGGGCACAAACGGAGCAGCAGCGCAGTGAAAGTGAAACTTAACCCTTTGAAACCAAAGTGGCTTGATTTCCTTCAAAAACACACCAAAAAAAATTAGCAACTTAAGAAAGGGCCCCAAATATTTGCAAGAAATTAGTAAAAAAAAAAAAAAAATAATTAAAAAAAAAGAAACAAGAAAAAAAAGAAAAGTAAAAAAACGAGAGCAAACAGAAATGTAAGTGTTAAAAAATATATTCTGTAATATATATATATTTTTTTAATTTAACTAAAATTTGAAATATAGTTTTCTGGATACTTTGCTCTTTAATTCTGTTTCGTCACCTTTTTACTTTTTTTTCTTTGTTTTTGCAAGTTGCGGGACAATTCTTGCCGAGTTGCTGTTTTTTTTCCATGTTTTCCAAAGAAATCAGATCAATTTTCTCAGGTGTCAAAGATTTAAATGCTTGTGAACGCAGCTTGAGAAAACTGACGTCGATCCAGGTGTTAACGGGTTAACCGGAAAATTTTGCAATTTGCAGGACATTTTATGCCGATGCCTTTTGTCTGCACACAGCACAAGGAAACTGCTGTCGATCCAGGTTTCAAAGGGTTAACACTGATTGGGAAATGTGGGATTAAAGTAGCTCCGCGTTTATGTTCACTACCTCAGCGGCTCTGACTTCTCTGTGAATTTATTTAATGAAGCGGTGAGGACAGCGTGTGTGTGTGTGTGTGTGTGTGTCTGCACGTGCTGCAGAGACGGAGAGCACAGATGGCAGCGTGACAGTGCTCTGTCTTCTCTTTTACATCCAAAAAACACGCTAAGCACACTGCCCCCCCCTTATCTTTTTTTCTAAAGCTCCTGCAGCCGCTCGTCTGCTATTCATCATTTCTTCTTCACTCTCACTTTCACTGCAGCATCACAGCGTTTCTGTCTGTTCTTCTGTTTCACGTCCTTCAGAATTTTGTTACCTTTATTTTATATTGACTGATTTCTTTTGTATTTTTGTCGTGCACACAATGTGCCCAGCCCTCAGGGCTTTATAAGACACCAAAACACAGCTGCAGCAGTCAAATTATTCATTTCATTACAAAGATGATTTTACAGTTCGGTCTGAAACAAAACACGCAGCCCTCCCTCCCGAAGGTGAGCGAAGAAATATGCAACTCAAAATGTTTCTTTTTGAAGCACAGCTCAAGTTTTTTATGCTCATCAAACCAAAAGAAATAAACTGACGATATTTTAATAAAAAGTGCATCTCTCAAGTCATAAACACGGCAACATCAATATCGCTGAGATCACACAACAAACTGTCTGTCCTCCTCTGGAGCGTCATCGAACCTGCCGCGCTCAGCTAACGGCGACGCTCCTGAACGTAACTCTGCACACAGCGAGCTTTGTTTACGTCTGACTTCACCCTGTGAACGTCCTTTATCAGACACAAGTTCTTCATTTTGGTTTGTCACCATAAACCAACAGACCATTTCTCTTTATGCATGTGAAGCTTCCTGCTCCTGAGTTTCACAGAAGAGTCTGTTTTCCTTTGCATTTCATCTAAATAGTCTTTAAGTACTTAATAAAGCGCTAAATAATAAGAGTGGGAATCACCAGATCACCATGATACAATATTATCTTGACAGTTAAGCTTTTACTTTTTTTTTTTTTCAACTGCATTATTTTCCCCAAAGGAAAACTTTGGTAAAATTTGTTTATAATAATAATTATAATCTAATAAGTTTTCAGTCTGTTCATCTCTCCTCAGTCATTTTTATTGCTGCAAAAAACACTTGACTTTTGTTATTCGAGGAGGCTTCCAGAAGTTCATATTTGCATTTAAAATGTTAATATTTGCATAATAAAAAAACATGATACTTGTTGTCCGTGTATCGATGAAATTTTGCCATGCAAAATATCAAGATAAGATCATTTTTCTCATAACTGCTACTACATAAGTCCTATTATTATTATTGATGTTATTATTATTATTATTATCCATACCTCTGTCCACCCTCGTCTAGAATAAGCTAAATCTTGTGTGTGTGATGCTTGTCTGAGGACAATTTGAGGACATCTATGAGGACAATTTGAACTTGTGTTAATGCAGCTCATCTGTCCATCAATCCGTCCATCAATACCTCCATCAATACGTCCACGCCTGCAGCAACTATTTCATCCGTCACTTCTGTCAAATCCACCGTTAATCTCTGCTTTCCTTTCATGTTTACATCAAAGGTACACACACACACACACACACACACACACACACACACACACACACACACACACACACACACAGACACACACACACACACACTCACCCTTTCTCGTCTCCCTCTGATGAGTTGCTATCCTGCTTGTTGGACATTGGCTCCATGTAGCCTCAGTCCCGTCCAGCAGCCAATCACAGGACAATGAGGCGGACCTCGACCTCGCCAGCCTGCTCAGCATTCGCCGGCGGACCCCTCAACAGGCAGCCATCTGAGGATCTGCGCAGCGATTGGCTGGGAGGAGCACAGTGGGCGGGACATCAGTGGAAGCGAGAGAGAGCTGGAGGGACAGAGGAAGATGCTGCAGTCAGAGACGGACAAAAAAAAAGCTCCATTCCTATTAAACTCTTAAAAACCTGAGAAAATTAGTAAAAGTTACATGAGTGTTACAAGGAAAAGTCCTTAAAATTAGCTAAAAGCTAGAAAAAATGACCTAAAAAAGTGATAAAATAATATAGAAATGTATTTATGACATAATTTTAAAGATAAAATAAGAATAAACTTATGCAGTTCTCTTTACATTTATTTAAAAAAAATTTGTTTCTTTTTAAAAAAAAATTCTAAGAATTTTCTCTCTCTTTTTCTTGTCATTTTTCCAAATTTCATGCAAATTTTTTCAGTCCTTTTTTTGACATTTTCAAAAGGAATCAATGCCAGAAAGGATCCAGGGGTTAAATGGACACTTCAGCCATTTCTTTGCTCAGTTTGTTTTTGATGAAACAGAAAAATCGACAAATCTTCACATTGTAGAAAAAAACGTGAATGTTCAGTATTTTATAAAAACGGGTGATTTTTAAGCCTTTATTTCCTTAAAAATCTGAAGGTGACACTGTTGGAGATACAGACAGCAAAAACTTTCGTTCTCGGACTAAAAAAAAAAAGAAATATGTTGATATGAGTCTTCATAAACATCATAAACTACCTACATTTTGTCAATGTGTGTACAAAAAGTTTTAAAACTACTGAGGACCTGATGATGCACTTTACATATTTTCCAGTGTTTACAGCGCTGACCAAAAATATGATTTGTTAGGTCACCATGACTTTGACCTTTGACCTTCAGTCACCAAATTCTAGTCAGTTCATTCTTGAGTGCAAGTCAGGGTATGTGCAAAATTTAAAGAAATTACTTCAAGGTGTTCTTAAGATCACGTTTCATTGCTTTCACAAGAATGAGATGGATGCAAGGTCACAGTGACCTTGACCTTTGAACACCACATTTTAATCAGCTCATCGTTGAGTCCACTCAAACATTTGTGCCAAATTTGAAGACATTCCCTCAAGGTGTTCTTGAGATATCGCTTTCACAAGAATGAGATGAATGCAGGGTCACCTTGACCTTTGACCACGAAAATCTAATCTGTTCTCATTTGACTCAAAGAAGACAAGTTTGTGCCAAATTTGAAAATAAATACTGTAAATAAATACATTCCCTCAAAGTGTTCTTAGAGATATCGTGTGTACAAGTATGAAATAGATGAGGTCATAGTGACCTTGACCTTTGACCACCAAATTTAACCAGTTCATTTTTAAGTGCAAATGGATGTTTGTGCAAAAATCAGGGTGGTTTTAAGATATCATGGGATGAAGGCCTCTGTGGGGGCTATTAAATATGAATTTGTGAAAATTTAAAAAGAAAATTTTCAGGGCAGGGAGAGTGAGTACGGATAATTCTGAGTATTTCCTTTTTAAGGAACCGCAGGAAATTTGATTTTCACTTTAATACGATTATGAAACAGATTCCATACTTTATAAAAAGCCTCTGTGGAGCCATTTAACAAGTATTTTAATTTACCAAAAATCATCTTGAGGGAGAAATGAATGTCTGCAACAAATTTTAAGCAATACCATATGATTTTATCTCCTAATTAAATGTAAATTGATTTATATTTTGATCTTTGCATTTTGTATTCATTTATTTTTTTACTCTACAAATACGCTTACATTACATACATAATTACAATAATAATCGATTATATATAAAATATTAAGATAAAATAGGATAAATTATTATGTTATATATTTAGTTTTCTGATCTTAATGTCTCAGCTGAGACAAAGTAACCATAAAGCCTTTGAAACATGAATAAAAACGCTTGATTTCTCTAAAGAACATCAGAAGGTGGCAATTAGCACCTCTGCAAGAAATAATTTTAAAAAGTAAGAAATTACCTAAAAAGTGTTTAATATAATATAATATAATATAATATAATATAATATAATATAATATAATATAATATAATATAATAAAAATATATATAATATCTAATAATAATAATAATACTTTTAAATTTTTTGGGTCACTTTTTTGCCAAGATGCATGCTGCATTTTTTTCATCTTTTCAAAAGAAATCAAACCAATCTGCTCAAGTTTTGATGGCTTAAAGAAAAGATGTTGATCGAGGTTTCGAAGGGTTAACTCAGTATTTGAGGATGAAGAGCTTCAGCGTGTTTAACAGACGAGACTTTTTCAGTTAAATTTCATTTAGGGAGAGGAAGTTCATGACTCACATTGACAATGTTTCAGACAGAAAAAGAGCTGCTTTGACAGGAGCAATAAACGAAATCATCTTCGACTTAAAGGTCGGACACTTCGGACGTCATTCTTCAATTTGCTCGTTAAGCGTTTGAAGGAGACTTCACAGAGAGGCTGCTCGGCTCTCACCACAGAGCCGTTACTGTAAGCTTCTTACAGTCCTCCGAGAGGAATTTAGGCTAAATTACTCTCCACTATTTCAAGTCTTTCTTCAGATTTGTATTAAACAGTAAACAGTGAAGTCTGTTTGCTTCTCTGCCAACGCGCAGAGCACTGATACTCAACTCACGGCTCGCAGACCAAATATGGCCCCCGATAGGGTCCCTGGTGGCCCCTCAAACATTTTCTAATTCACGATAACAATAAAGTGATTCACACTTTGAATCGTTTTTGTCCTTTTGGTCTCCATAAGGTGTCAGAGACATAAAACAGCAAAATAGAGCTTGTTGGTCCAAAAAAGAGCCAGAGGAGGATCCCCCACACCCCCGACAGAGGACACGGCTGAGACACTGATGTCCTAAAATCTGAGAAACCTCCTGAATCCTAAAAACGTCCTAAAATCCTACAAATGTCCAAAAATCCAACAAACACCCAACATATCAAGAGATAAAATCTAAAATCCTGGAAACGTCCAAAAATCTGAGAAATGTCCTACAGTAAAAGAAATATCTTAAAATCAGAAATATCCTAAATTCCCAGAAGCATCCTAAAACCCTAAAATGTCCTCAAATCAATGTCCTTAAAATCAATGTCCAAAAACCCCAGAAATATCTTAAAATCCTGAAGAAATGTCCCAAAATCAGAGAAATGTCCCAAAATCCTAAAAATGTCCCCAAATCCTAGAAATGTCTTAAAATCCTAAAAATGTCTTCAAATTCTAGAAATTTCCCTAAATCCCAAAACATCCTAAAATCCCGGCCTTTTGCAAAATCTCCTTTTACAAAAGTGTCCCCGAGGCGAAACGACTCCTCGCTGTAGAATTTTTAATGCACGTACATTTTTAATGCGCTTTAAAAACCTTTTCATGCTGTAATTTTGCAGAGTCGCTGAAATGACGAATAAATAGTTTAACAAAAGCCTGAAAGTCTGAGGGAACAAAAGGCAGATGCTGGTTTTCAGGCGTTTGCAGACTAACGTGATGAGAAATAATGTCCTCCCGCTCATTAATTATTAACTGTGTCATGTTTCTGTGACTGCAGCGTTCACAGTGGATTATCCCGCTGACACCGTGGACCCCGGCCAGAGATTAAACTCCTACTGTCTAGTCATGGTTCAGTGTGTGTGTGTGTGTGTGTGTGTGTGTGTGTGTGTGTGTGTGTGTGTGTGTGTGTGTGTGTGTGTGTGTGACAGGAGTCATTTAAATGCACTTTCAGAATAATAATAACTAATAACTAATAATAAAAAGGTGTCACCATTCATGTGTGAATAAAACCACGGCTCCACCTCAGCTGTATGAGCCGTGTGTGTTAACATGTTAACGTGAACATGTGAGGAGCACGGTCAGAGCGCCACATGAGGCGTGAAGACGAAAACCTGCAGGCACTGACATCTATGAATGTGCATTATGTGTGAAACGCTGCAATTAAGAATCAATGTTTAAAATTATGACCCTGACCAAAGATTAACACTAATAATTATACTAATAATTTTTTTAACCTGCAAGAAGCAGCAGATGTTATTAGGGTCATTACATTATTATAAATTATTACAACATTTACTAAACTTTGTGAAACAAACACGTGTCAACATATCAGATTTTTAATAGACAATTATTGTGGCCAAAAGATTTCAGAACTATTTATATAATTATATCTATCTATTACATCTATCTATTTATATCTATAGACATTTTGAAAATACATGAATGAATGAATGAATAAATAAATAAATGAATATTTCCATTGGTCAAATTTATCTTTAACTTTGTTTATTGTGTGTTTATTTTGGGGTTTTTTTTTGCACATAAGTTATGCTTTTTTTTTTTTGGAAATATAGTATCATCGTGTGAAATCAGATTTTTAATACACAATGATTGTGGCCAAAAGAGTTCACAATAGAAATATTATCGCAATATCTATAGAGATTTGAAATATAATTTGAAAATAAATTAATGAAGCTATTCATCAAATTCAGCTTAAACTTTATTTATTGTGTGTTTTTTAAATAAATGATGCTCAATTTTTTAAATTATTTTTTTGTCTGGAACATTCTGTATCATCATGGCCGGCACGATATCAGATTTTTTAATCAAATGATTATTGGGGGAAAAACATCACAATGATAAAATTATTGTAATAACTGTATAAAATTTGAAAAAAATAATAAAACTTACTTTTTTTAGTGAGCATTTTGTCTGGTTTTTGGTGAATAAATTATACTTGAAATACGAGTGTAATGGGAGACGGGGAGGAAGAAAAAGAAATGATTCAAGAAAATTATTTACACTGTATTTTCATGTATAGTACTAATGTGATATAAATATATATTTTCTAAATATCAAGGCTGTCATAAATTTTGGGTATATATACATGAAACATATTGCTTGTTTTTAAACAGTTTTTTTTTCAGGAATCTTAGATTCGATATAAATGTTGGACTGCAGATAAATTATCTCTTTGAATGACCTCAAGGTAACCTGATGATTATTTTCTGCATTCATCTATAATTTAAGGTATAAAATGTCAGGAAGTTATGAGAAATGTCCACCAAAATCCAAAAATATCATATATATATATATATATATATATATATATATATATATATATATATGTATACTTTTTTTTTTTTTAAATCAGAGAGAAGATGCATTTTTTTTAACATCCGAGAAGTTGAAGTTTATTGACATGTGAAAAATGAAATGCATGTGCTCAGAGGCGCTCTCTGCCGGCACAAAGGGCACAAAAACCTGCAGAGAGCAACAAAATAAATCAAAAAATCAAAAATCCAAAAATCCTTCAGTCTACAGTGCATACAAGTGCAGTGCAGAGCGGGAACCACAGAGATAAAATATATTTTTTCTTAAAAAAAAAAACCAAAAAAAAAAAAAAAAAACAGAAATGATTATTAGCTTAATAAAAATAGCTGATTTTTATTTATTTATTTCATTATTTATTAATATATTTTTGCTTTTATGGAACATTTTTGTAATGTTAGGGTTTTTATGCTTGTTTGTGGAATAAATAATGAAATAAATGAATAAAATAATAGAAATATTAAAATAAAAAACTTAAAACTCTACAAAAAAAGCTACAGATTAATTCTCTATCAGAGGACTAATTGATTGAGTTTGGTATCGTCGTCAACTAACAATTATTTTCATGAGTGAATTATCTTTCAGTTATTTTTAGGATTAATGAATTGATCTTTTACTCTTTAACGTATCAGAAAACAGATCCGGTCGCTGCTAAATGATGAAGTTCTGTGGCGGAGGAATTCATGAAAAAGATTTTTTTTGGTGCATTTTGGGTCTTTTTATGGGAGTTAAGTAACAGCTTCTCTCCGTGATAACAGACATCAGCGTTTCATTTCTCTGCAGACGCTCTCAGCGCCGAGCTGCAGAGCGACTCTCCACTTCTCCACATGTGACAGTAGATGGCATCAGAGTGTGAGAGATCGTCATCGTCATGTTTGCACACATCACAACAAAAAGGTCTGATATTCAGGAGCTGATTGCAGCTCGAGATAATTGCTGTCAGTCAGAGCTGGAGCGTTTCCAGGAGGTTTTATTGTCTGCGAGCTGTTTTCAGATCAGCTGAGCGACGCAGTGACAGCTGTCTGTACGTCCAACGCCACAACCAGAACCGCTTTCAGCCAAACCCACAAACCTGCTCATGTAAAGGATGAAAAATAACAACTATTTTAAAAAGAACCTGGATCCTCATCAGTTTTCCTGTGCCGTGTCGAGACGCCTTTCAAAAGTTATTTAACCCTTGCAACCTGAGGAAAGTTTGAAAAACACAGGTGTCAAAGGTGGCAAAAAGTGACCTGAAAATTGGTTTAAAAGATAAATAAAAAAAAAAAAATCCTGGGAAAAAACGACATGTATAATTATGTCACCACATATTTCAAATTTTCACAAAAAAAGCACAAAGGCATTTTCTTGTTTGTTTTTGACTTTTCTATTTTTTATTTTTTTGTTGCTAATTTTAAGGTTATTTTCTAACCAAGTTTTTCAAAAAAGTCAATCCGATTTGCTCAAGTGTCAAAGTTAATGTGCTACATGTGTAATTATTATAACAATATAATTATTATCAAAAAAGTACACATCATTTCTTTTTTTTTTGGGTAATTTTCTTGGGTTCTTTTGTTATTGTTTTTACTTCTTTTTTTCTTTTGTTTTTTTTAAAGTTACTTTTCTTGTCACTTTTTTTTTCTAATTTCTCGCTGGTTTTTGAGCCATGTCTTGTTGAGTTACTCATTGCTTTCTGAAAGAAGTCAAACCAATTTGCTCAGGTTTCAAAGGGTTAAAGTGCTGCAGGTTTTTCTAAAATGTGTTTTTCAGCTACAGCTGACTCTTTTCTTTGAGCCAGAATCAGATCAGGACTTAGTGCCAGGTAGCTTTTTTTTTTTTTTTTACAGATTTTTAATTTGCCTTTTTGAAACAGTAAACATGATAAAATTAAATAATGTCAAGTGCTGCAATACTCAAGCACTTAAACACAGAATAACAAAAAAATGCAAAGTTTTCAAAAGTAAATTAACATAAAATAGTTTTGAGCAAAAGTACTCAGCAGATTGCTGCATCAGACGTGACTTCGGAGATGTTCGTGTGCAGCCACATACACAGAGCTGGCGTGGAGGCTGCGAGGGTGACTCGAGGTGAGGTGACAGAGTTCATGTTGCAACACACTCGTGCTGAGAGCAGCTCACACAGCTGAGAAAGTTTCGCCACACGAAGTCAATTATTACTGCATCACAGGGATAAAACAGCAACACTTTACCGAGAGTTAAATCGGCGCCCCGTGAGGACTCACATACACTTCACGCCAAAATCTGGAAAAGGCAAAAACAACCCAGCTGAATGTGAAAATACGCCCCCCTACTGTGGCTTTTCCTTCTCTCTCCTAAGCTCCTCCCACCAGGCGACCGCCGGCATACGCACGAGCGCCATCACCGCGATCTCATCTAAAGTCATCACATGTTGCCGCTTTGTCAGTGGACTTCTGCGTCTACATATCACGCTCTAGGTATCCTTCTGCGTCTGATCTGACAACACCAGCACGTGGTGGGATGACGCTGCACGTGGTTATGTTTAGGCAACAAAAGCACATGGCAACCATCGCCGGGACGTCAACAGACGCACATGCTGGCACGAGAGGTTAGGATTAGGCAAAAAAGGCGCATGGTAAGGCGAAGAAAAAAACCCCATCACATTCAGACGGGAAGCAAACTCCGGACTCCTGAGTGGAAGTCCGCGGTTTGTTTAATCCATCCGGCACACCGCCCGCCTGACCTTTGTCTCCTTAGTTACCTCATTACGAGGAGTATTTCAAACTGAAGCCATACAGCGGCGTATCATGCTGCTGCAGCGTATCATTTCAAAGCTTATTATGGGATTTTTTTCCCCAATGATGCCAAAATTAAAGTGCCTACCCCAGCTTTAACTCTTATGATTTTCATGTTTGTTTTTTTCTTTAAATTTCTGCAGTTTTGTTTGAAACCTCATATTTGGCTGTTACAAGTTTAAGTCCTAGTACTTCAGAAAAAGTAAGTAAGAATATTCAGGAAAAAGTACTTTAAGTATTAAAAAATAAAAATATCCAAATGCAGAAAACAAATACACGAGCAAAACTCCCCCAAAACTAAAACTGTCAAAAAACCCTCAAAAAACAAAATAAAAACAAAACAACATGACAGACAACACAAAACAAAATTATTTAAAAAAAAAGGAAAATGCAATCTAAAAAGCTCAAAAATATTTTAAAACAAAAATAAAACCAAAATACCAAAATAAAAAATAAATATTTTGAAACAAAATCCCCCAAACTCAAAACCATAAAAAGTTTTTTAAACACTCAAAATTATTTAAAAACAAAGTAGAAAAAAGTCCTAAAATCTCAGTTATCAGAAAAAAAGCACACAAAAAAGTGAAAAAACTCAAAATTATTTAAAATAAAAACAAACAACTCAAACAAACAAACAAGTAATTAAAACAGTTGGTGGTTTATTTTCTGTGTTAATGTGATTTTTTTTCTATTTAATGCAAAAATCTTTATAAAAGTATCAAAAGCTTTCAGATAAATGTAGTTAAGCGAAAAGTACAATTTTTCCCTCTGAAATGTAGAAGGTTAAAAGTATAAAGTGACATGAGAATAAAATAGTCATGTAATGTAAAAAGTACCTCAAATCTGTACTTAAGTACAGTACTCGAGTAAATGTTCTTAGTTACATTCCTGCACCGGTCAAACACACACACACACACACACACGCACGCACGCACGCACGCACGCACGCACGCACGCACACACACACACACACACACACACACACACACACACACACACGCGCGCAAACATCACATGAGGTCATGGTTGAGTGACGACACACAGATGGAGGTGATGTGTGTTAACTGCAGACAGATCAGTATGTTCACTGTGCTGTGTACATACTGTACCAGTCTGTCTGGAAACAGGACTTGGCAATTAAGAGATCATACATGGGTATTACAACACACACACACACACACACACACACACACACACACACACACACACACACACCCTCTCGCTGTCTATTCAGCACTTAAACACACACATACCGTACATACC
This sequence comes from Plectropomus leopardus, assembly GCF_008729295.1. NCBI lineage: Eukaryota > Metazoa > Chordata > Actinopteri > Perciformes > Serranidae > Plectropomus > Plectropomus leopardus. The sequence goes on along the minus strand of NC_056479.1, from coordinate 30,208,609 downwards.
TCTGTCTTTGTGAAACATATTCTCCCAACACACCAAGTCAAAGCCTCAGACACAATTGGTGTGCAGCTAAAAACACACACACATGCACGCGCATGCATGCACGCACGCACACACACACACACACACGCTGAGTCTGTCTGTGAGTAGGGAGGCCTTGGATGGCGTCCAAGCTGATTAGATGGAGAGAAGCAGCAGCGCAGCGTGATCAAAGATGACTTGTCTGTTTCCCTCCCTCCCTCTCCAGATCTTTCTCTTCGTTTCCTCCAAATCACCTCTCTCTCCCTGCACTTCCTCCCACTGTATCACTCACCCTCTCTGTAATCACTTCAGCAAAATCAGCACAACACTCAGCACACACACACACACAGATGAAAGAGCCCAAAAACAGGCCGTGTTTGCAGCTTTGCTCAGAGGGAGGCAATAAACAAGTGCAGCTTCTCTGTCCAAAATAAGATTCATTGTTCCTTTTTCAATAAGCACAACTTTCTGTGCCAAGGGAGCGTACCATTTCTCACTGCCAGAGGGGTGGACTCCAGTCACATGACTTGGACTCCCGGTTTAATGACTTTGGTCCGGACTTTACATCAATGACTTCACCTGAACTTCAGCCTTTCGAAGTGAAAAATACTTCCACCCAAAGATTAAAAAGTAAAAAAACGTCTGCTGTGAATCAATTCATTTCGCCGTTCCTGATTCAGCTAAATGCTGTTGATTCCCGGGAAGTCGACACTTAATTCCACAGATTCGCTTAGTTTGAACCGGTCCGACAGCATCATGAGACAACTAAGGTTCCCGAAAACACCAGCTGGAAAAAAAGATACCAAAGATCATTCGATTGCGAACAAAAGTACGTGGTGGTCAACAAAATTAACGAATTACAAAATGCAAAACGTGAATCAAAGATAACAGATGGAAATACGACAATACCAACTTGGTTCTTAATCTGAAGATGCACAAAGAACGGAGAGCCGAGGGTGGGGCGAGAGAGTTTTTCCTAAGTGTTCCTAAAAGCGCTTAAAAATAATAATTCTGTACGATATGTTTAAATTATACAGAATTCATATCTTTAAGCACATATTTTTTTTAGTCCATTTCTTTATATTTTTGTCTTTGACTTCTCTTTTAGGTGAATTTCTTTTACTTTTACTCAGAAGATTTTCTAATTTTTGGGTCATCTGGTCTTAAGTTGCTCACTCTTTCTGTATTTTTGAAAAGAATCCAGCAGATTTGTTCAGGTCATCTAAACTTTTCGGGACGTTTCGTTTCTGTGCTGGAGCGACGTCGTCTATCATCTCATCTTTTCAGCGTGCAAAACACTTTAAATGTTGCATTCTGCCAAAATAAGATGTTTGTGACGTTTCTGGATGTTGACCCTGACAGTTTGCTCGTGCAGCTGCCTCTCCTGAGGCGTTGTAACAGCTGACATTCGGATCTTTACGGTTCAGCGGGTGCATGTTAAACACGGGTGGCCTTGGAATGATCCGTGACGGCGTACTGTAAACAGCACGTATTAGCCGATGTGTATCTTGGCCGAAGATGTCGTGTAGCCGGTCAGCTGCTGCATGATCTCCGGAGTTAAACTCTGACAGATCAGGTGGCTACGGCGAGCTGAAGGCAGGACTTAGAGGGCCAAGCCAGGGTAAAAAGATTAGGATGTTCTGGGCTAAGAGTCTGTCTCGAGTCCATGAAGCGAACGTGGAGGGATTAAACACCAGCTGCGGTCCTGCCTGCAAAGATCTTCTCTGTCAAGCATCCTGCTGGCCAATAAACAGGCCGTGAATGAAAAACTGGACCAACTCCGTGCCCACGTCAGAGCCAGACAGGACATCGGGAACGTCCTCGAGTAAATCCTGGAAAACTGGAGAGCGCCATTCAGCCAGGGGAGACGCTCGCCTGACCCTGAGTTAATGTCATCGAACGCAGTCCGAACTTTCTACTGAGGGAGTTTACATCGGCCATCATCACAGCGAGTAAAAACAGAGACTGTCCTCAGATCTCTGCAGACCTGCACCCCTCTCAGACCCGTAATCCCGACACTGTCCTCATTGTTGCAGAAGACTTGGATCAAGCAAAACTTACGAAGGTTATAAACGACTCCCATCAGCAAATCGACTGCTCAACACGATGAAACACTCTGAAACGCTGCTGCGCTCCATTCAGAGATGGCTGCAGAGCAGAATCGCCACCGCGCTCGGTAACAGCGACCATCAGGGTCGCCGAGGTCAAAGCGCGTAAACAAACAAGGACGTATGCAAGAGGTCAGGAATCGATCAGGCCGACCCGAGATCGCCCTGAAGTCTGCGTCACATGACAGTTTAGAGTTCAAGAACACCGTCAATGAATTTGAGTCTGTGCAACTAAAACTACAATCAAACCACAGATTACTCTTTTTTTTAATGACTCATTTCGTGCTAACTTTTGGGCCATGTCTTATGAAGTTGCTTCTGAATGAAACGGTTTCGCTCCGGTTTCACAGGGTTAAAAAAGTAAAACCGTGATAACTCGGGGTGAGCAGCTCTTTCCGGAGCTTTCCGCTGTGTCGCGCAGCCACAGTTTGCTCGGTCGTCACGGCAACGCAAGGTTGCCATGGAGTCACTGAGTTCCCGGTGACCAAAGCCTGATGATAACTCGATCTGAAGTTATTAAATGTGAATATGTGGACGTTTATCCTGCAGATGGGAGTCTGGAAGTGACGTATGCGGCGGTTTGGAGCGTTATGAATCAGCAGACAGGAACGCTGAAGCCCAGACAGTCCAGACACAACGTACAGACAGTCAAGTGTTTGAATGTCAGTTTCAGGTTATTACTAATGTCGACCTTTTTATTCCTCCCCTCAGTCCACCTGATGGGATTTCCAGCGTCCCTCTGACATTTTCTTTCAGGAAACTCTTCCTCCTTCTGCCAAACTGCATCAAACACTCAATTTATTCATTTCAAACACGCACAAAAATGAAAAAAACCTAATTCCACATCCCTCCTCATTTCACCCTCTGTTCTCTCCTCTCCTTCGTATCTCCCCTCTTGTTCTTTCCATCCCCGTCTCGCTCTGTGCCAGTGGCCTCGTGTCCTCCTCCGCTCCTCCCTCGCTCCACTTTCATTCTTTTATTTACAGCAATCATCTGCTCTGTGTGTTCATTGTTTTCCCCGCTCTCATTGACTATGTATAGCTGCCATTTCTCTGCCAGCTACTGTAATTACAGAGTGTGTGTGCGTGTGTGCGTGTGCATGTGTGTGTGGGCGCTTGCATGTGCACATTCATGTGTGTCTTTCCCAGCAAGCACGCATATATAAGTGCCTTTATGTGACTTTGTGTATGTGGGTGTCTGCAAACAAATGTGTACGCACTAATGAGTTCGCACGCATGCACGTCCGTCTGGTTTGCATCTGTGTGTGCACATTAGTGGACATGGACACACACACATGCACACACACACACACACATACACACAGGAGTGTGAGGAAGCACCGTCTCGCAGCGCGTCTCGCAGCGCGTCTCTTCGGCGCTGTTAGAACTCGTCTCGCCTCTTTCTTCTGCGCTTTAACGTCCGTTTTAACGTCCCTCCCGTCAGACTGAATCTCACTTCCTCCCCTTTCCCTCCTCATCTTTGTTCCATCTGGACTGATGACAAATAGTATTTTGGATGATCTGTGAGGTGATGGGAGGACAATAGAGGAGTGGCTGTTTGGAGAAATGTGACATTTTTAGCAATAAAATTAGATTTGAATGTATTTCTGAACGACCGGCTGAGAGAAATAAATCTGCTTCCTGAAAAATGAGAAGAGATGAGAAATTATAAGTGAGTTCCTAAAGACTAATTCAAACGGAGCGTAAACTTAAACTAGTCCACTCGTCTAAACTAAGAAGCAACAGCTCACTCCGCTCGCCAAATATCGACCCTCTCTGAGTGCTTTCGGCGTGCGAGCGTGACGCCCAGAGCCACCTTAAACGTCCAACCAGAACGCTGCTGGACGGCGTCAGCTGACAACGCACTTGGCCAGAACCGGTGCCGTTGTTCTTACACGCTGGTGGACAGCCGAAAAACTCTGGGTGCATCCGCATGCAACACACGGGCGGCGTCACCTGATAACGCCGCCAGACAGAGCCAGTTGCACGCACAAACGCTGAAGGACATTGTCAGGAAATAACGCTGCCGGTAACCACGTAATTTAAGGAGCGTGAGTGCGCTTACAGAGCGGGAGTTTGGAGTTCGCTTCCCTGTGTTGATGTGGGTTGTTTTTTTTTTTTTACATGTGTATTTTGCTTTAAACTGACCATCTGCACACGTGCTGCTTCATCTCACCACCTGCACTTGACATCCCGGTAACGGCACCGCGGAGCGTGAACAGCTGTCACATGAGGAGAGGCGGGGGTCACTGACAGAGCGGCGCCGTGTGACGCGCTGGATGAGAACGTGTTGGCAGCGACTTCCACGACTCAGAACATGAAGCCGACACTGAGGAGCCAAAAAAGCTGCACTTCCTCTGATGTCCACTTGAGGCTGGCGCCAAAAACAGAGTCAATCCGAAACTTTACAGCAGAAATAAAGACTTTACAGCCTGAGACAAACTTTATTTACATTATAATTATCACAGCTACATATTTAAAGTCATGTTATAGAATTATTATAATATTTTAAGCAGTTTTTCCTCTGTGCCTCTGTGTTTTTTATTCTAACTTTCATGGTTTTTTTTGGACTTTTTACTGATTGATTACAAATTTTGGAGCCATTTCTTTTTAATGCTCATTGCCTTTTTCCCATATTTTTGAAGATATCATTTCTTTCAATTAACGACCAAATCGTACTTTAAGGGCCGTTGTATCACAATTTTTGAATTTAAGAATTATCGTTATCGTGACAGGCGTCAGATATTGGGAGCAGCAGTGACGACGGAGAGGCCGCGTGTCGGTGGCTTTAGTGTTAAGTTGCTCTTTAAGCCGACACTCCGGGGACACACCCACTGCTGGACACAGACAGTGCTGGACACACACACAGCTGATGGACACACACAGCTGAGGGACACACACACAGCTGAGGGACACACACACACAGCTGGTGGACACACACACAGCTGGTGGACACACACACAGCTGGTGGACACACACAGCTGTGGACGGTTTCTGACCTCGCTCCTCATTTTAACGTGAGCCGTCCGGACGCCGTAAATCCACCCATCTGCTCCTCCACACAGATTAAAGGAGTGTAAAGAATTATCTGACATTATATCACAGTTATTCCCGCGGAGAGACGTCAGCGGGTTTAAACACACGCTCTGAGGAGGAGGAGCTCGTCATCAACCACAAAAACACTCACTGACCGATTTCATGTCTGTGTGGTCATTTGACGGAGTCATTTCTGATGTAAATTGCAGCATTTGGGCTCTGACGGTTTGTAAGTATTTTAATTGCCTCCGTCAGCTTTGTTTCAACAGCTCCTGCAAATACTGACTCGCTGAGGCGCCGAATCGACGGGACAAACGACACTAACTAACTTCCCGTTGTTTGCAGAAGTCCAGCGTGCACCTGTCCCTTTCACCTCACACTGTCTCTCTGCTTCATGTCTGTCGCTCTGCTGCACCAATCAGCTCTCCCACGGTCCCATGGGGGCGGGACAAGATGGAAACAGCAATCAGAAGTTAGCAGAAACTCTGTTTTTGCGTTACAGTATTAAGGTGTTTTAAGCTTTTAGGCGTGAATGAAAATGTGACTTTTTTAACACTTTTATGTTGTAGACTGCATTCGTCAGAGATTTTATGAAAAGCATCAACATTTAAGAGCTCTGACAAATGTAAAAAGTTCTCAGTTGTTGCTCAGTTTTAGAAATTAAGAAGATTTTGACTAATTTGGTTGCAAAGAGAGAATTATTTCTGCATATCCAGAATCCTGAGGAGTTATTGGACATACATGAAGAGACTTTGCAGACGCCACGTGCACTAAAAGTGCTGAACTTTAATTTTTTCTCGAGGACAGTGATGGCCAACCTATGGCCCGCAAGACACATCTGCCCCCCCCCCCAACCATATTTCTTATTAACAATAAAAATAAATTGACTGACACTGAGAATTGTTCTTGTACTTTAAGGTCCTAAAATGCTAAAAATGTCCTAATGTCTTGAAATTTCCCACCACTTGAGAAAATGCAAAACCTGTCCTAAAAGCTTTAAAATGTCCTAAAATACTAGAAACTTCCTAAAATGCGAAATAGGTCTAAAATCCTTGAAATGTTCTAAAATCCTAAAAATGTCCTACAATCCAAAAAAAATCTTAAAAGCTTAAAAATGCCACGAAATACTTGAAACTTCCTAAAATACTAAAAACATCCTAAAATAATAGAAATGTGTTACAATCCTTAAAAAACGTCAAAATATGCATAAAATGTCCCAGAAAACTAAAAACTTCCTAAAAAAATCCTAAAAAGTCCTTCAATCCTAGAAACGTCCTCAAATCTTAGAAATGTCCTAAAATCTTACAAATGTCCCAGAATCCTAGAAACGCGCTAAACTCTTAGAAAAGAAAGAAATTGTTAAAATGTCCTAAAATCTTGGACACATGTCGGGCTGCTGCGACCGGAGTCCTGCTGCTGCACATCTCGCTCCTGCTCAACAGAACAAAGTCTGCCGTTTTTGACACATTTGCATGAATTCAAGCAATAAAGAAACTGTCATGAAGGCAAACGCAGCGTCCTGCTTCTCTGCGGTCAACGTTCTAAATTTAAATTTTAAATTTTTTTGACTTAATGATTAAACACACGCCGAGGCCGAAAGCACAGACTGACCTGCTCCAATCAGAGCTCTGCAGCTCTCCGTCTCCTCGTCCCTGCAGCCTCTCATCCTCCACCTCTCCTTTGTTTGCATCCCTCCATCCTGCCCGTCCTCCGCCTCTCTAATGATCAGCCGGCGTGAGGCCTGCCAAGAATCTGAGTCTGCCACGGCTGACCTTCCTCTCGCCTCCCCTCTCTGTTTCTGTGGATGTGTTGCTCGCCCCCTCATCTCTGCGTCCACTGTTGAGGTTATTCATGCAGCAGAAGCTGCAGCTGCACATCCAGCCTGCTGCTGGAAACACGTAGGAACAATCACAATCTGACACCCGAAATGACTGACGGGCTCACTCGTTCAGCCGCGCTGCTTCACTTCGTCTCCTCTGATGCACTTTCACACTTTCAGTTTTTACACCGTTTAATTGTCTATGAGCTAAAGTCCAGATGAGAGAAACTCCGAGTTCAAATGTTTGATGTTCATTCATGTTGCCTTCAGCCGTATTAACCCTCTGAGGCCCGGCATTTGCTCAATTTCTTTGAAAAACACGTAAAGAAGGCAATGACCAATTTAAAAATGTAATAATACTGTAAAAAAATTGTAAAAAAATATAATTATGGTAATTATGAATACAATTTAGTTTTAAAGATCTTTCAGTAGCTTTTACATGCTTTTATTTAACCTTCTGACACCTGGGCATGTGCTTAATTTCTCTGAAAAACACAGAAAAAACACAATTACATATTTTAAATTATGTTACAGAATTATTATAATTAAAACACTTTTTAAAAGTCATTTTGTTTTTGTTTTTTTTCTTTTGTTTAAATTTAAAAAACATTTTGTCTATTTTTTAACGAATTTCAGGTATTTTTCTATAATTTAGTAAATTTAGATTTTTTTTATCTAGGGAAAATGTTGAAGGACAAAAGAAAAAGCTGTAAAACTATATTTATAGTTCTCATAATTACATTATGTTAAAAAAATTCTTATTTTTGGGGCACTTTTTCCAAATTTTTCCCTTTTTAAAAACAACTTTTTTCTTTTTCACTTTTGTTTGTTGTTGGGTTTTTTTGTTGCTATTTTTTAGGTAATATTTTCAGCAACTTATTACTTTTTTCTTGCTAATTTTTGGGTCATATCTCCTTTCATTGCTCACTGCCTTCTTCTCATGTTTTTTGAAAGAACAAATCAGGCCAATTTGCTCTGGTTTCAAAGGGTTAAATAATCATATAGTTAGTGGGAGCATGTTTCTGCAGCTAAACAGAGCTCATGCAGCAGCTCTAACTTCCCCACATATATATGTATATATACATATATATGTGTATATAGATATATATAAATATATCTAAAAACCTGGATGCTGCTGCAGATGCACGCTCTCCCTCTCTGCTGTGTCTTAAGCTGAATCTCCTCGGGGAGTTTGGCTGCTGAGGATAAACAGTCGTATGACCCTGAGGAAGCAGCGCCGGTGGTGGGAATTAAACCTGTGACTATTCTGTTATTGGACGGACTTAATAACCTCTCGTGCAGCCGTCCTCCCGCTGACCTTCCTCTGCTCCTCTAATCCGTTCCTTACACTGCACGACCTGTAATGACCTCTGTGAGCTCCACACAGCCAATCTCACATCTGATTTTATCTCTAAAAGTCATTTGGAAAATGTTAGAGTTGCTGGAATTGAGAAATGAACCCGGAGTTAACGCTCTGCCGGTGTCTCCGGGAGCGTCTCTGCGAGCGTCTCTTATTAACCTTTTTGTCTCCGTCTTCCTCGCTGTTTTTATCTGCTTTTTAAAAAGTTTCCCTCCTTGTCCTGAGCTCACACCTGTCGAGCACCATTCAGACCGATAACATGTTGTGCCAATTATCACTTACGCTGACAGTACAGTCAAATACCTGCTCCTCAGCAGGGTTAACCCTTTGAACCCTCCGCAAAATGGTTTAATTTCTTTCATAGTGTCGCACACTGATGCACTCATTTGTCCATTATTCTGGTGAAATTTAAGGAAGATATGACGGTATTAAATATTACATCATGCCAAAGTCTATTTGGAGCCCACTACATTAAAAATCATGAGAATCACTGTCGGTACAGACAGACTTTTAAAAACTCTAACATCCAGCAGAGAGCACAGGACGCTGCAGCAGGGACACAAACAGTGAGAATTTAGACAGCCAGAGTGTGAAAATGTCCACTGGATTTACTGAGGACAGTCAGATACACTCTGTGTGTGTGTGTGTGTGTGTGTGTGTGTGTGTGTGTGTGTGTGTGTGTGCCATAAACAGGTAAACAATTCATTTTCCGCTAACCTTGCAACAGACAAGAACACCTGTAACCGAGCGAACTGACAAACAACAGTGCTGACAGCTGTTTCCTCAGAGCGCCTTTAAGACATAAAAATAAAAAATGCATGACAAAATGAAGACAGCTCTTTACTGAAGATTAGATCTGAGGAAACAAACCAAAAAAAAGGAAAAATGAAGAAATGTTCTTCTAGAAGACTGGCTCAAGGACATATTTCAAAGGACATAACATCTGTCTGAGGACAAGCAGACTTTTCACATCAAAACACAGCCAGGAAAGATTTTTATCATAAATAACCTGAGCAGAAACACATCGACTGCGTAAATATGTTGTTTCAAATCTGAAGTTCTGCCAACTGTTCACTGTGACTAAAAATCACAAACTCGTCCGTCTGGAAAACACAAGTGAAGAAAAAGAAAGAGTGCTACAGCCTCAGTGATGTTCAACTTACGGCCCGCGGGCCAAATCTGGGCTCTCAATAGAGTGCCGGGCAGCCCCCCAACTATTTTCTAATTTACAATAAAAATAAAGTGATTCTCACTGTGAATTGTTTTTGTACTTTAAGTCTCCATAAGGTGCCAGAGACATAAAACAGCATCAAAATAGAGCTTATTGATCAAAAAAAGAGCCAAAGGAGGATCCCTCACACCCCCGACAGAGGACACAGCTGAGACACTGATGTCCTAAAATCATAGAAGGGTTCTAAAACCCCCCAAAATCCTAAAACCTAGAATCATTCTTAAATCCTAGAAATATCGTAAAATCCAAGGCACATCCTGAAATCTCAGAAGTGTCCTGAAGTCCTAGAAATGCCCTAAAATCCCCCCAAATTTTCCTAAAATCCAAGATATGACCTGAAATCTGAGAACATCCTAAAATCCTAGAAATGTCCTACAATCCTTTAAATGTCCCCAAATCATAGAAACATCCTAAAATCAAAGAAACGGCCTAAAAACTGGAAATATCCTCAAATCCTATGTCCTATAATCCTAAAATCGAAGAAACGTCCAAAAATTCCAGAAACGTCCTAAAATCCTTGAAACATCATAAAATCCCAGGTATCCATGAAACGTGGCCCCGGGCCCTGTGTCATTTTACAAAAGCGGCCCCAGAGCAGAGCGGTATCTGAAGCCGCTCTGTCCCCGCTCCCTCCCAGCAGCCCCCTCTCCTCCTCAGAGCGTCTCCCTGCACGGCGCTCACAGCTGTGGAGGGCTCTCTGCACCAAGAGTGAGGGAGTAAATAAACAGCTGAGCGGCGGGAGGCAGACACGCTCAAACTCCGCGGAAGACACATCCGTCACCATGGTTACGGACGGACGCAGCGCGCTCACAGCTGCCTGGGTGTATTATGTGTCAGTGCGGCACATCACCAACACACGGCTGCAGCTCGTAAACTGACTCATTTACAGAGTTACCCGCTGAAGTTTAGCAGCCTGCAGACTCTCTACATGAGACAGCTGTGCAAAGTAACTCAGTACTTTTACTTAAGGAATATATGAAAGAACAACTGAACAATTTGTACTTTTTTTGTCTGCTACTTTAATCCTTCAGCAGGCCTTAAAACCGCACGGTTAACATCTTTTGCTTTACTAAAAGCTTGGAAAAACCCTATTTGACTTTATACAGATGTTTTTATATTATAGTATTTTTATTATGCTGTAATTGGGGCTGGGCGATAAAAGGATAACGACATCAATCGCAAAATAACTTTTCCTCGATTGAAATATGAGACGTAGTTGATAGAACCCGTTCCAGACATGTTTTGACGGACAACAGGAACAGCCAATGATAATAAGAATAGCGGAGAACCAAATGCAGTGACGGACTTTGACTGTCAAACAGCTGAGTGTTTGACAGCCACAGCGCTGAAACAGCCACATTTACAGAGGTGGAAAGTGACTTCTTTAGACTCCTACAGACCACTTCGTGTTAGTTTCAACTTTAATCAGACTTTGGATCAATTATTTAGAAACACCAGGACGCATCGCTCCGTGTCTCATCCAAAACGTTTCTGCAAACCACGCATATGTTACATTTGCACATTTTATAGTTTCATATCAACGTTTCTTATCTGAGCTAACTTTGACGATGGGAGGTGGATGGTGACAGCTCAGAGAGATGGCTGCCAAAACGCAAAATGTTGCATATCTTTGCTGAGCAGAAACGTACAATATCAGTATTTATTCTGACAGCAATAGTAACTTTGGATGAAGTTTTAAGACACAAAAAACAAAATTCTAAAACTTGGCCACTAGATCTGAATCTTTAGTCCTGACATTTCACCTCACAGTGCTATTTCACTTAATTTCATTAAGTTATGTAACCTTTTTCTGGCAGTAATGCCTTTTTTTAATTAAGCACATGAAAATTTATGATCTAAATCTACATGTTCTTTTATTCTGTCTCCAAATACTGTAAATCATCTCCAGCTATTTCTGCATCCCATTTTCACACCCTGAATAAACGTTCCCGCACCTCGCTGCAGATTTATGGTGGTAAACATCTGTCAGCTCATAAATCCGTCCAGCACAGGAAGAACATGGCTTTTTTCCTTCATATGTTCTGTCTTTATCTTCAATGGGTCGGTTTATTTCTGCAATCTGCCGTCTATGTTTCAAATTATGATTGATGTTGAGCTGTGGTGAGCCAGCGTCTCTCCGTCGCTGCTGCTTCGCTAACCTCATTTCCCACACTGATCATTCAAAGAGTCACTTAGCTCCAGTTGTATTACCGTGATGTGGGGCGGACGTGGGAAAATCTGACAGTCCAAACTCTCAAGGTCCCGCTGACGGTCAATAAACTTCCTTTCTGACTTGGCCTGTATCCCGAATGAAACATGTTCTCGGTAAGCGTGCATTTAAAGTTAAGGCTTGACATCTTCTGTCCGTGTCTAGTTTATTTTTTATCCATTTATTTTACAATGTGTGATGCATGTGTAAGATTATTTTGCCTTTCAAAAACTGTTTTAAACCTAAACTTCACACTTTAAGGAGAGATTTGCTGCCATCCTAAAGTCTTAGAAATGTCCTAAAAACCAACAAACGTCCTGAAATCGGAGAATCGTTCAACAATCAGAGAAAAGTCCTAAAGTCCTAGAAACCTCAGAAAATCATAGAAACGTACTAAAATCCTAGAAATGTCTGAAAATCTGTGAAAAATCCTAAAATTCAAGAAACTGCTTAAAATCCTTGAAACTACGATCCTAAAACTTGTCGTAGAGATGACCTAAAATCCAAGAAACTTCAAAATCCTAGAAACACCCTGACATCAAGGACCAAACCAGGTTTACATCAACTTGCAACCTGACGTTTTCTCGATTTTTCCCCGAGATATTTACATTTCTAAACAAAAAACACTAAATAGGAACTGCTACAAAACCAAATTAAAGCTTCGTGCTAAGTGTGATGGATTGCAGAGCACGGGTAAATTTCAAAAAAAGTGTTCGTCATAATTTGCACAAATGGAAAGCAGCTTTTTGTGAGGGGAGGAAAAACAAGACGTGATAAGTGCAGATATATGAGCTGTGTGTGTACAGATAAATGAAGAGTCGTGTAAATATGGGCCGAGAGGAACGGTGATTTTATGATGTCATTTGCAGGGATGCAGGGAGTAAAATTCACAAGCAGCAGCATCATTTTCTACAATTAGGTCCAAACAGACAAAACAAGCCAAATCTAGCCCCCAACAGGGTGCCCTGTGGGCCCCCAACCATTTCCTAATTCACAATAAAAATGAAGTGATTCACACTGATAATTGTTTTTGTCCTTTCAGTGTCCATAAGGTGCCAGAGTACATAAAACAGCATCAAAACAGAATCTGCTGATCAAAAAAATTAATAAAAAAGTGCCAGCGGAGGATCCCCCACATCCCCCGACAGAGGTCCGAGCCAAGACCCGAATGTACTAGAAACATCCTAAAATCCTAGAAATGTCCTTAAATTTGGAGAAATGTACTAAATGCATAGAAATGTCGTAAAATCTGAGAGACGTCTTAAAATCCTACAAATGTCCTAAAATCTGAGAAGTGTCCTAAAATCTGAGAAATGTCCTAAAATCTGAGAAATGTCCTAAAATCTAAGAAATGTCCTAAAATTCTGGAAACGTACTCAAATCCTATAAATGTCCTAAAATCCTAAAAAAAAAGGTCCTGAAAGCTGGGAAACATCCTAAAATCCTAGTAATGTTACTGAGTAACTGAGAAATGTCTTAAAAATCTAGAAATGTCCTAAACCCCCCCCCCCCAAAAAAATAGGGGAAAAAAAAGTCCTAAAATCCGACAAACATCCTCAAATCCTAAAAACGCCCTAAAGTCCTAGAAACAAAAGTGGCCCCAGGGCAAATCCCTGCTGTACTGCATTTAATGAAAAATGGATCAAAAAGGATTTGTAAACCGTTGCATTCTGTTTTTATCGACATTTTAAGCGACTTTTATAAAAACGGGGTCGAGTTTGAGAGGTTGTATTTGAGTTGAATCGCGGTTCTATAAGTCGCTGTGGCGCTGGTCATTATCTATTAATAAACCGCGCTCAGTGTGAAACATGAGCCGAGCCGTCGCTGATATTTAACTTTATCTGCTGCACAGTGTTCGACACGTGTGTTTCTCTGTCTGTGCTCTTCATGTGTGACCGTCCCGGCACCGTGATGGTGTATCGCACTGATTGAGAGCAGCAGGTTGGCGTGTGTGAGGGGACACTAATCAACCCCGAATAGCTGGTTATAAACAGGAGCATCTGCACAAGAGGACACAGAGACAGATGGAAAGGCGAGCGGGCGAACAGACAGAGGAATCATGTCACACCGAGACACTCGCACACTCGATGTTTAGACCAGCAGGCGGACCGCTTGGAGGTTTTCCAATTACTATAAAAACACGCTATAAATACAGACCTCTTTTCAAACTGGACTCGTCTTTTCGCCATCAGAGAAGTTCGATTTAAAACACAGAAACATCGACAACGTCCAACTTTTTCAGAAAAACTAAAAAATGAAAAAAAGGCTTAACTTTTTTTTCTACACCCATTAACTGGTAACTAACTGGTTAAGTTTTTTAACCCTCTGAAACCTGGACTGACATCAGTTTTGTTGTGCTGCATCAGTCCTCTAACAAGCGTTTAAAGCAGGCATGTCAAACCGGTCCACAGGGGGGCCGGTGTGGCTGCAGGTTTTGTTTCCAACCAAGTAGCAGCACACCAGACTTGACACATTTAATCAACTGATCTCCGTCTTCAGACAGTTGATTGGTCAAACTGTGTGCTCTTGGTTGGGTGGCACAAAAACCTGCAGCCACACCGGCCCCCCTGTGGACCAGTTTGACATGCCTGGTTTAAAGCTTTGAAACTTGAGCAAATTGGTTGATTTCTTTCAAAAACGAGAAAAAATTTGGAAAATAATGTCCCGCAAATTTAAAGAATTCGATTTTGAAAAATATTGAACTGAATTTCATTGAATTTTTTTTAACTATATAAATTATAAAATCATACTTACTTATTAAAAACAGGCTCAGCAAAGTGTCCAGAAAACAATATTTATAATTATCATAATTATATACTGAAAATCATGTTATTGAGTTATAATTATTTTAAGCACTTTTTATATTTATTTCATTTCCTGGTTTGTTTTTGTTTTTTCCTTAACTTTTATTTATTTATTTTTTATGTTAGTGTTCAGGAAATTCTGTTGTGCTTTTCACTAATTATTTGCCCATTTTTGGGTTATTTCTTTTCTTTCAATGAAAGAAATAAAAGTAATAAAACCACAAATAAAAAGAAATAAAAACATAAATAAAACAGGTAAAATAAATACAATAGGAAAAAAATTAAATTAGAAAAAAAAAGACAACATCAAAAGCGAGTCTATAAAATTGGGATTTTAGAAGTGATTTAAAAGAAGTCACTGATTCTGCAGCCTTATCTTATAATATTATAATATTATATGATACTTATGTTTATGTACTGAAAGCATTTGAAGGTCTTGAGTATTTTTACTAATAACACACCAAAATGTACCTTTGTGGCTTTTATTTCTGACTTATGAACTGCAAACTGTCCAAAACTGCAGCAATTCACCTCCCCTGCATATCAGGTTTGATACCGAAACGTCCGTCTCACCTCCTGCATCGAGCAGAATTTGAAGCCGGGACCAAAGTGACTGCGCCAGTTTGCTGACTGCACCCGACAGTCTCGATGAAGCAGTCTTGATTTACGGTATAGCCGCCGCTCTATAGGGAGACAGCTGGCAGCGAGGCCTCGGATCACGCTGACATACTGGAGACGAGCCAGCCGAGGACTCTATGTCCCTCAAAGTCTCACTCAACACACCTGCGGGACGGTCAAAGGCGCGCAGAGAGACAGGGAGGAGTGGTGGGAAGAAGGCATTTTTTAAAATGTATTTATTCTATTTTATATTTTAAAAAATCTTGTTCTGTCTTTGCTTTCTCGCCCTGGTGTTTGTGCTCTTGTCTGTGGGCCTTTTGCTGTACGTTTGCATCATATTCAATATGTGCGCCTTGTGGGTCGACATGTGCACTACAGTACATATGTATGTATGTATGCAAGTATATGTGTATATATATGTGTGTGTGTTTACACATGTATATGACATTTTTATAAATTCATATTTTACTATTATAATTACTATTATTATTATTATTTATTTATTTTATTTTATTTTATTTTTTCTTAAGAAATATTTTCTTTCTGCTCTTTTAGGCGAGTGTCCTCCATGTTCTGGGTGGGTGGGTTGTTCATGTGTAAAAAAAAAAAGGGAAATGTTAGTTTAAGTACACACACTAAATTTCCGAATTAAGACAAACAGATGAGTGGATGGAGAGACACTGAGGGATGACTAAGAGAAAAAAAGGGCACTAGAAAACAGCCAAATAAAGAAGAAAACAAGTGACTTCTGTGTGTGTGTGTGTGTGTGTGTGTGTGTGTGTGTGTGTGTGTGTGTGTGTGTGTGTGTGTGTGTGTGTGTGTGTGTGTGTGTGTGTGTGTGTCCTGGCCGTGCTCAGTATCAGTGCTCTTGTATCCGCAGAGTAAACAGCGCCGAGTGTTCGTGCTGCGTTGGGCCTTTGAACCTTGTGACTGTGCGGACAGACGGGATGCAGACGACAGGTTAGAAAAGGTCAACAACACATTCCTCGTCCTCAGACGACACCTGGTGCATGAATCCTGAAACCGACTGCGTGTGAACTGTATGTTCAGGTCTTTGACATGGCCCGGCGCTCTGTGAACACGCAGTCTGGTGAGGCAACTGGATGAGAGCGCCTTGCTTTATATACATTTTATCTTTTTAACCTCTGAGGGCCCGCCTTAACATTACACTCCTATAGCTCTGCACACACAACGTTTTACAAATTCAAGCTGTAAGTGATGATCATTCCGTCCCCATAAGAGGCCACAAACTCGCGGACAACCACATATAATTTGACATGCAGTTTAAAACAAAAAACATATCGATGCTGGTTTTGAGTTGAGACAAAAAGACAAACAGAGCAGAGCAGCGCGGATCTCCGACAGCGCAGATGCCGATACAGCGGCTGGCAGCGCAGATGTCGATACAGCAGCTGGCAGCGCGGATCTCCAACAGCGTGGATCTCCAACAGCGTGGATCTCTGACACAGCGTGGATCTCTGACACAGCGTGGATCTCTGACACAGCGTGGATCTCTGACACAGCGTGGATCTCTGACACAGCGTAGATCTCTGACACAGCATGGATCTCTGACACAGCGTGGATCTCTGACACAGCGTAGATCTCTGACACAGCATGGATCTCTGACACAGCAGTGGAACATTGAAGTTGCTTATCCCTCTCATGTTTTAGAAAGAAGTTGCACCAACTATAGCTTTGGGTTCAACAGTATAAATACATAATGAGAGGCGTCTGAAAGGTGTTTTAAAGGGTTATAAAGAAACAAAAACAAAAAAAGCACATGGATTTATATTCTAGATTTATTAAAAGCTTTGTAGCTCCTCCTCCAAGAAAATGTAATGATTTTTGAATGAAGACATTGCCACTCCCGGCTCGTCAAATACGGCCGCTTTGTCCCTGATCTCGACGTCAGATTTCGTCAGAAGCTGCTTTTCACTGAGGTCGCATCTTTGACGAGTTCATGTGAGCCCAAAACAGGGCCTGAAACTGTACCTCCTGTAAGTTCTTGCATCATGTATAATTAATGTTTGAGGGCAGAAACGCTGGTACAATGAGACAGATGTTTACAGACACAGCTGTTGTTTGCCATGCCCCAATAGTCAAGTGATACAGTGCACAAAAAAAAAAAAGAGCCGCCCATGCTTTACTTTTGCAGAGAACCACAGAGGCAAAAGAAACTGCTGTTTTCATGAGGCTGACCTATTTTAAAGCAAAGTGATATCATGCATGTTTTAACAGGGACGTTATGGACAGCGAGAGGAGACGCACGAGGGAGAAACAAGCGAGGGAGCGCTAATTAATAAGATTCCAAATTGCACTGTGCTCAACTACCAATTAAACAGGTAATGAAGCCGGCTTCATTATAAAAGTACAACCTGAGGAAAGAAAAGGACGCAGGCAGCAGCACTGCTGCACAACAGCAGAGAGCTGCAGAGGAGCGTCCAGGAGGACACCGACCGTCGGACACAGACCAGGAGGGTCAGCTGTGATGAAGAAACTCTGAAGCAGGATTTGGTGTTTTTTTGTTTTTGAGGAATCCTCTGCTGCTGCTGCATGAGCTTCCCTCACCAACACTGTGAGCACGCCTGCTCACTAACGCCTGCAGAGCAATAAATGAGGGTTTTTTTAAGTCCAAATGTCCAGCAGAGCCTGAGGGTCACTGACAGAGCTGCACACAGCTGCAATATTTACTAAATCCAGCATTCACACACATTTTAGCAATACATTTCCATGATTATCGCATGACTTTGGAGTAGGGCTGCAGCTATCGAATATTTTAGTAATCGAGTATTCTACTGAAAATTCCATCAATTAATCGAGTAATCGGATAAAACATATTTTTTAGTTAAAGAGCAATTATAAATATACATGAGACAATAAGACATTTCACCTAACAATGAACCATTGGTTTCCTTTTTAACTACCCAGTTAGCTTTATTATGTTTTTATTTTCCACCCTCATCACTCTGCAGCGCTGTGTTTGTACAGATTAAATGAAGCCTGTATGAAAGGCACGTTAGCCACGCATCCACAGTGGTCATAATTAATAGAAACCTAGCCCTCCGCAGGGCTAACGTTATGTTAGCAAGGTACAGTAACGGTAATCTCATTAATTAGCGCTACGTTAACTTCATTTTGCCTTGTCTCCGGTGACGGTCCTCCGCTCTCGGAGTAAACAGGGGGCCTTCGGTGGAGATGCTGCAGCATTGAATACGTACTGTTGTGGTATGCAAGCGCTGTCTTACAGTGAATACACGCAGCAGTGTTCGCCTCGGTGTCCAGCTTGAAATGCTCCCACACTTTTGACATTTTCTGCCTTTTCTTTGTGCCTTTCTCTTCGCTTTCGTCGCCTTCTTCGTCGTTACCTCTTCATCCGTGGTTAAAACCAAACATATCCGCCGCCTCTTTCTTCTTCCTTTACGTGCGCGACGTCAGCGCGTTGTGCCGCATTAAAAGTAGTCCGGGCGAAATACCATGCTTTGAGCTGGCAAAATTAAACGATTCCTCGAGGCAGAGAAAATTCCTCGATCATTTTTTGTAATCGAGTTCGAGGAATTGTTTCAGCCCTACTTTGGAGCAAATAAAAACGACCATGTAATAGCTTTTTGAAAATGATATATTATTAATAAAAAAGAATGAATTCGGAACAGGATTAGAACTTCACATTTAAATATATTTAAGGGCTTGTTTGAGAGGGGAGGGATATTTTGTTTAATTTTTTGGTAACTTTTGAACGAAACATTTTGGTTATTTTATATATTCATTTTATTTTTTAATTTTTTTAATAAAACACTTGGTCTGTTTTTGTTTTTTTTTTCTTTAAAAAGTTTTGATGATTTTTGGATTGATTGATTATTGGATTATCACATTTTTGACGGACCTTGGACACATCATGTCTTATTATACGTGTGTGGGACAGATTTCAATGTCTGATGATGAAGAAATAAGTCAACATCATGAGGTAAACTGTGTTTGTTAAAGGAACTGTTTCGCTAAAATTGGATATAGTCTTTTTATTTTCTTGCCTCTCTCACTCGCATGTGTGTACTTCCCAATTTGCCAAAGTGAAAAAAGTGTTTCCATTGCAATCTTGTGAAATAGTGGCTTTTTTGGAGTCGCCAGAAATACCATCTCATGTGAGCGTAAAAAGTTTTTGGCGATAAACTGAGTTGTTTTTTTTTTAAATTGACGTGTTTCCATTACGTGTATTTTATATTTGCGTTTCAATCTGCGCAACTATTGCTTAGAAAGCACTGTCAACACGTATGTTATTATGTCACACTAGAGGCCAAAGCTGTTGTGTTAAAACGTCACGCCTGTTTTAGCTCGATGCCGGCATGCTGTCTAAAATAAAACACTGTTGGGATATAATGCCGCTATTGTTTGGTTAAAAACACAAAGGCGGCGTAAAAAGGGATTTCATAGCGGCTCTATAGGGCCACCTCTGCATCTGCCTTTAATCATCTTCTGTGGATATGTGCTTTTTTTTACATGGTTGCAGAGTTTTGATTGACATCAGTCACTTTAATGATCAATGTATTTAATGCATTCGATGTTCCTGCGAGATGAAGGCGGTGAAGATGAACCTCAATACTGTGACACGTCTGCACTCATACATATGCAACATCACACAAACTGTAAAAAAAAAAGCAAACAACTAAAAACATAAAACTACAGCTGACTTTAAAGCACTCGTGGGGATTCATGTTTTATTCATTTAGAGAAGATTTCTGTGGGAAGACAGATTCTCATCTTCCCCTGTGGACACATACTGTACGGCTCACGCTTTTTATCACTGGGAGTTTTTTTCGGGTGGAAGAATCCTCAGTGAACCCAGAATGCACTTGGTGGCACCTACTTCTCCACACACACACACACACACACACACACACACACACACACACACACACACACACACACACACACACACACACACACACAGCATGATTGCAGCAATAGTCTCAGAGAGCCTGATGATGACTCATTCAATGCTCCAGTTTCATGTATGTGCGCGCGCACACACACACACACACACACACACACACACACACACACACACACACAGATAATGAGCTCTCCTCCCTCTCCTGTTGGCCCTGGATGCCCTCTAATGCGGCAGCACAACAACTGGGCCACTTAGCAATATACGTGACCACATACGCTCCTCAGCCAGCCATCTGATTGGTCCAAGTCGGTCAGTGCTTCCTAAACATGACTGGACCAGGGAGAGCCACACACACACACACACACACACACACACACACACACACACACACACAGAGGAACACACGTGCACACACAAAAACAAGCCGGCGATCTGATTGGCTGAAGTGGGTTGTGCGTTCTGTACATCGCTGCGTGTCTGAGCCACAGGTGCCTGGGGAAGGGTGTGCGTTGCCGTAGCAACACGAAGCAGAGGGCGGGAATAAGTTATGGCGCTCTGATGTGAGGAGACTATCAATGATGGAGGGTAATACATGTGCGCGTCCCTCTGATTGACTGAGGGAGGGACGCAGGGAGAGGACAGAGGGTGTCTGAGGTGAGACATTTATGTTGGTGGAGACACATCCATCTTTGTCTCGCTGTGTCCTTCCTCCCACATGATTCTCTCCATCCTCCCACCTCTCTGTATACTCTCTCTTTTTACTCTTCCTATACTGCTCGTTTTCTCTTCCTCGTCTTCCCACTTTGTCAAACTCGAACAGCGTGTGTCCACAGAGTCCTGTATTATATCAGAGTTAATATGCAGCTGCAGGAACAACAGGACCGAGAAAAGCCATCCACATTCAAAGTCACCCAACGCAGATCACAAAGCAAAGATGATCTAGCTTCCTTTTGTCCCCTGTGAAGAGCCCTGACGTCCCTTTTTACCATAACAGCCGAAAAGTCTCATTCTGCAAAAAAACTATTCCCAGTTTCTACCATCTGATTCTCCCACTGCAGCTGCAACATGAAGTCCGTCACTTATGCAGTTATTAGGGTTTAATGTGACATAACTAAAATACAAATCAGATCAGTGCATAACCAGCACAATTAAACCCCGTCTGACTGCAGCTGCTGAATCCCTGAAGGAAAACTGAATTATCATAAACAAGTGAAAAAAAAGACAATTCTGTGTCTCAGTACAAAGTGTACTTCCTGCATTACTTATCTAGTTTGCAAATTTTGCACAAGTGACAAAAACTGAGGCTGAAAAATGGACGACACTTAAGTGCCAAAAAGCTGAAGATCCTCTAATGTCCTCTTGAGGCCGACTCCAAGAGCGACTCAAGAACGACTCCAGAGCGACTCCAGAGCAACAAAGCGTCGCTTTCACACACGTACGTACAGATGAACTGACAAAAGCTCGGCTAAAAACTCAGGACAGATTTAATTTTTTGGGGTAAAAACTTTCCCCCATCTCCGGGGACAGACGGAAACATTTTTCCTGAAGATAAAGATACGACCATAAATGCAGGATATGACTTTTTCAGACTGAACCTTGTTTACCACCAACATGCACCAACTGAAGCGTGCTGAGACGCACATCATCATCAGTTAGGGACGCTTCAAGCTACAAAACTTCCCAAAGATTCATATTTCACAGCAAATCTGGAGTGTGAGGTTTCTTTGCAGAGACGTGTCGCTGCAGCGGTTAATGACCTTTACTGCAAAGCACTCTTTTCCATCTCTCCTAATCTCCTGTCTGTCTCCACTCTGTGTCATCTAACAAGCCAGAAATGCCATTTAAATGCCAGTTATGATGCAAAGAACTGAAAAAGATGAGACATGAAAAACTTTTTTTCCATGTTTTCTTTTGTCGGCAGAGAAACAAACCGTTATTTCCGGGCGAGCCTGCAGAGGGCGCTGTTACAGGAGAGCCAGACGAGAACATGCTGCTAAACAAGCGTGTGACAAAAAATTAAAAAAATAAAAACTCACCGCTGCATTCTTCATGGATCTCCGTGTTTACTCTTCCAACTTTCCGAGGTTCATGATGCTCTGAGTTTAATCTGACGAGGGGAGTTCTTCTCCGCGACTTTCCTCCAGAGTCGGGAAAAAGCTGCAGGGAAGTCGGGCCGCTCCGTGGGTAGCTCCACTCCTCTGGAGGCGTTGCGGGGTGAAGCTCAAGGCAGGGGGTGCTTCTGAGTCTCTGCTGCGATCTGAGAAAGGCCTCTTGGGCGATTGCTGATTTATGCTACTGCTTAGATGGCGAGGCGTGTGTGTGAAGCTTTTCTGAGGAGCATATGAAATGAAGTTGCCTGCCAGGCGGGACTCCTGAGTCTCTCTGCGCTCCTCTGGAGGCCTCCCTGGCTACTGTTGCTATACTCCTGCCTCTAAGGCAAATGGAAGATGCTGAAGTGACTCGTCTACTGGGTAGATTGAAGCACCGGGCTGGTGAGTTTCCTGCTGTGTGTGGACTGGAGCACCAGGAGAGCCAGAGTTCCCTTCAGAAGGAGTCCTTGAGAGTCTGCTGAGGTATATCGTTTCCTGCCAGGTGTGTCGTACAGAAGTTTGGGATGACGGGAAAGGGGTGGGGGGGGGGGGGTTATCGTGAGGCAATATGACACGTTTCCTTGTGGTAAGAAGCCGCCCGAGCGCCAGGCTACAAGTGTGGATCAGTACAATTTAGGCAGTGAGCAGGTCTGAGCTGGCAGGTGGTACGAGGTCCAAGGTCATTGCTGGTCGTCACGGTTGCAGTGAGGAGAGCTTGAGAGGCAATACAGGTTGTCATGGTAACGGCAGCGAGAGGTCACAGGTGTGTTTCAGCTCGGTGTTCCAGTCGCTGTTTCGGTTGCCTGTTTCGGCGGAGGAGGTAGGCAGTGGGAGAGAATCCCTGAGGTAAATGGAGAAATGTTGCACGAAGTGAAGAGAAAGAGGAACGTATAATAAATTGCTTTTTTTTGTCTATTTCTCTGGGAGGTAGAGAGGAGGTGATCTCTGATTGGACCGGAGGACGAGGAGAGGACGGCGGGAGGTAAAGTAGTGTATCAGTCTCGAGTGTGTTCGTCTGGAGAGAGGATGCTGGTGGTTTTCCCAGAGTCCATCTGAAGAGGTCGATGCTTGGCTCTGCCTCTGAACGTGCACCGGTAGGTCTCTTCAGGGGCTCCACCTGGAAGACAAAACACAGGGCACAGCACATTTATTATTGATATTATTATCAGCTGACCTCTGCGGGGATTTCCCTCGTCAGCAGTTCTGTTTGTGATTTTCATGGACTGACTCTGATCACCGTCGAGACGATGAAGGTTTCACGTGTCAACATATGGAAAGTCAAGACGAGCTGCACGATTAAATAATTTTATCCCCATTCAAGTTAGCAGAACGCTTAACCGGACGTCTGCTGCTCGTCTGCTCTTTAAATATCTGGATCACCTGCTCTGTGGGCCTGACGATATATGTATATATGTAATAAACATATAAACAATAAAATGAAGGGGGGCAGGTTTGATTAAACATTTGCTAAAGGCATTGGAGTTTGTTATATTACAAAATCTAAATAATGACAAAGATTTTCATTTTTATTGTAAATGCATATCAAAGCCAATTATTGGTTTTTGGTCTCATTAACTACTAATAATCTGTATCGGCCCTGAAAAACATGATGATAAGGTTGGGTGAAAAATCCATTTTTTTAGTAACTGGACCTCTGTGAGTTTTAGTAGAATAGGTCCTCCAGCTGGTGATGCTGTTCTACAGTATATTTGTCATGTTCAATGTCTGACAGAAAATAAATATTTAAACCAAAATGAACCTGATGATATCTTCATATCTCACTGAGGAGTCAAAGGGACCTTTAAGCTCCACAGAAATAGTGATTTGATGTATATCGTGATATATATTGATATCGACTGATATGAAAAAAATATTGTGATAAGACTTTATTACATATCGCTCAGCCCTACATTTGGCATATTTTTAGTATTTCACAGTAGCAATTTGAGGGTTAATGGAAACCCTGGAAAATAGCATAATAATGCGATGCAGAATGCAGGAGGACGTTAGGAAAGCAGAACTTCGCTCTCATATTCAGAGTCATGAGGGGGCCGAGGCTGGCTCTTAACCAGTGTCATTTGGCTTTTTTCTCCTTTAATTATGGATGCTGCAGCAGTGTGATCCGGCACACCAGGGGTGGTGAAGCACTTACTGCGTCGATCACAAAAATACTCCTAATCACAGTTAAGAACATCTGTCAAGCTGTGACGGCTCTCGGTTGCAATTACACGCATACTAATGGAAGATTTCTTCTATGACATGTTCATGTTTACAAAGTCGTGCCGGCACACGAAAAAGTGATTTAGACACAAGAACAAAAGTGCAGCAGCGAGCAGCGATGTCGTGTTTGTGCATGTCAGAGCGCCAGAGAGCCAAAACGCAGAGTTCATTCTGAAATAACAAAAGCTACAGTACTTGTTCAGTATGCAAAGCAGCTACTGGGTGGAAAATCTATTGTTGGCAGCCCACATTTGAAGGCACACAATGTACAGACACAGACACACACACACACACACACACACACACACACACACACACACACACAGATTCCCTGTTAATCTTCCTCCATCTGTGCAAGCTGCTCTTGGGTTGGGTCTCTGTCACACACACATACATCTCTTTGTGTGGGTCCTTTCTTTAAGAGACAAACACGTATGTTCTCAAGACGTACGCACACACACGCGCACACACACAAACTCCACTCCAGCGCGCGGTAAGTGGACGGCCGGCGGATTCAAGGTCTCTCCTCCATTTAAGGAACATTTTAAGGCCTTTTCTTTATCTAAAAACCTTCTCTCTGCACGGCTGAGCTTTGGAGCACTCTTAACCCCGCTGCTGCAGAAGCACTCGTCCACACATTCACTGTGAAAAGGACGGCAGATACTTCAACTCCTATGCACGCACACACACGCACGCACACACACACACACACACTCAAACACATCTCAAATTCAATTAAAGCGAGCTGCATGTGAACTTTAAACCCACCAGCAGGGCCGCTTCACAAACTTTACACGGCGAGAGCCGACGGCTTCGAGAGGTTTCTGAGTCCTTTGTGTGCTCGTTATTTGTCTCTGTGCTCATTTCCAGTCACTTTATGGTTAATTTATTTCTGTATGTGGTCATTTTGCATCACTTCATTGCTGTCTAGGATCACTTATGTGTCATTTTTTGTCTTTTCTTTTTGTCTCTTTAAGAATCTTTTTGTCTCTTTAAGTTAATTTTGCATCACTTTATAGTCCGTTTTTCCCCTTATGGTGATTTTGTGTCTCTTCATGATGATTTTCCGTCTTTTTATGGTCATTTTGTTTTCCATCACCTCATGGTCATTTTGTGTAACTTTGTATTCTCTTTCCAATTGTTTAGTGCCTGTTTATGGTCATTTTGCGTCACTTCATGGTCGTTTTGCGTCACTTTATGGTCGTTTATGTCTGTGTTGGGTCGTTTTGGGCCTCTTTGTGGTTGTTTTGCATCACTTTATGTGGTTTAAGCATTGAATGCAGCGTTTAGTGTCTGTATTAACTTTGCATTATTTGATAGTCATTTTTGTCTCTTTGTGTGGTGGTTTGCATGACTTCATGGTTGTTTTATGTCAATTTTAGTCATTTTGTGTGTCTTTGTGGTTGTCTTCCATCTCTTTGTGTCTGTTTTTTATTTATTAGCTCCCCAAAATAAAATGTGAAGTCACTTCCCACAGAGGTTCTGGTTCAGGGGCCCCTGAGCCTGCTCCCTGTAGGCCTGTTTATTATTAATTCATCCATGATACTGAAAGGCTAAATACCTACCACCTTCTAAATGTGGTCGGAAGGCCGCCAGGGGTGGCCAATCACACTCCGGGGGGGTGATGCCACCCCTGGCCACCACACAGGAGCAAACACACACACACAAACACACAAACACACACACACACTGACTCCTCTGTGACTGTATCGTGATAAGTTTACGCAAATCCACCTGTCCTCGTTCCTCTGCTTTAACTGACAAAGAAACTACAGTCGGCTCCTCACCACGCGTCTCTCTCTCTCTCACACACACACACACACACACACACACACACACACACACACACACACACACACACACACACACACACACACACACACACACAGGAGCCTTCGAGGCAAACAAATGAGACCTCAGCGGAGAGGCCAATTAACCGGCAGCAGGAAACGCCAAATGAAAGAGACATCAAGATTAATCTCATGAAGGAAGATGGAAGGAGAGAGAGCGGCGATGAGAGCAAAGAACCATTTCGTAGAAGATGCATCATTCTGTAAGCAGGAAGAATTAATAGTTCCCTCCCCACCGGCACAGTACAGCCTGCTATCAGGAGTTTACCAGAAATACAGTACGAGTGTCAGAATGCAAAAGAAACAGAGTTGACGGCTGGTTGCCCCGCCAAATTGGCTGTGAAGGTGGAAAAAAAAAAGACCATGGACGCCAAAATTAACGACCACTTGGCTGCAGGAAAGTGAGAAAAAAGACTGGATGAAAAACAGAGAGATGGAGGAGGAGCTGACCTGGAGGATCAGCGGCCCGAGGGACAGTAAAAATCATCCAGAGCCCAAATTCAATCGATTATACTTCAAATGTTTCTTCTCTGTCTCAAACCGCAGAATTTCAAGAATAAGGCTGATAATTTTCTTCATTTTTTTCAACAGCCAATTTTTTTTTTTTAATTATGAAAAGAGGAAAAACAACTGCTTTCTGCAGCGTCCAAAACTATTTTACAGATCTGATCACAACATTTAGAAAATTACACAATTTTTGACACATTTCACTGTTTTTATATTCAGCATTTCCGAACAAATTTACTGTAAACTGAGGATTTTTATTTCATTCAGAGTGTGAGGTTTTTGGGATGGTTCTGATAGTGAGCAGGCTGCATCATTGTTCTGCATCCAACCGCGACCTCTGACCCCGGAGACGAGGCAGGAAACCGAAAAGGGAAGTAATCCTCCAGGCATCAACAAACTGGTCTTGGTTGTCTCTGAGCTGCTGACGCGTGTTTTACTACGGAGAGTGACACACTGACCTGGAACAGCGTGTACGCACGTGTGTGTGTGTGTGTGTGTGTGTGTGTGTGTGTGTGTGTGTGTCTGTGTGTCTGTGTGTCTGTGTGTGTGTGTGTGTGTGTGTGTGTGTGTGTCTGTGTGTGTGTGTCTCTTGGCTGCAGCTCCATCTCATTTCCATCAGATTTGGCAGCAGGTAGCGATGAGGTCACGCAGTGTTCGCATCTCGGGCTGTTCTCTTTTTTTTTCATGACTCTTTTCTCCTACGATTTCGGACATGGATGGCATTTGAAGCAGAGAAAACACCCACCAACCCGCCTACACACACACTCTGCAGGAACAAATCTGGGTACTAAGCCAAGTGTGTGTGTGTGTGTGTGTGTGTGTGTGTGTGTGTGTGTGTGTGTGTGTGACCTCTCTCCACGAGCAGTTACTCTGCACCAATCCCACCAGGCTAAATGAAATGTTTTTTTTCCAGCAGAAGCACATTGGCTCCTAAAAAAAGCTGAAACAGATAAACGCTTTAACTGAAGCTGCCTCTGCTCGGTGTGGGTGTGGAGCTGCCTCTCTCGCTCTTTGTCGGAGCTGCCTCTGCTCGGTGTGGAGCTGCCTCTGCTCGATGTGGAGCTGCCTCTGCTCTTTGTGGAGCTGCCTCTGCTCGATGTGGAGCTGCCTCTGCTCGATGTGGAGCTGCCTCTGCTCGATGTGGAGCTGCCTCTGCTCGATGTGGAGCTGCCTCTGCTCTTTGTGGAGCTGCCTCTGCTCGATGTGGAGCTGCCTCTGCTCGATGTGGAGCTGCCTCTGCTCGGTGTGAAGCTGATCGAGTGCAGGTTTTAATTCGGCGAGTATCTGGGCTGTAAAATTAGGATCCTGCTCTGCGGTGAGTGGTTATTCAGTACGTATGAAACTATAGGGCCAAAACAATGAGACATGTTATCCTCTGGATCTGGTGGGTCCTGTTTCGAGGGGCACGGTATCCTGCACGGTGTCCTATAGACTGCAGTACAGTGTGATAGCGTCCCGCTCTCTCGCTCGGCATGCTGGAGTGGTGCGGTGCCCCTGATACGGCTCTGTAATGAATATTTTTCTGACAGGGTTGAAGCCTCACTGCAGCATTCCCATGTGCAACAGCCGGCCTGCAAACTTATCTCCTCCTGGTTATCTGAAGGATCTCGACGCGCAGACAGCCGGCGAGAAAGTGAAATAAGAATCTAGCAGAAAATGCTAATGAGTCAAACTGAAACTCGTTTCACTGAGGTAACACGAGACAAAATCTCACCGCTGAGCGACGACAGGGAGCAGGTACAGCGAACAATGATATGACTCATATCATAAAGACCGTCAGTGTCTCCGACACAAACATCAGGAGTTAGGAAGGTAAAATGGAAAATGTGAAAATAAAAGAGCATTTCAATGTTGGAAACATGTTTTTTTCTATAAAAGCAGTCTGTCTACTCTGTTGCTAATGTTTTTGATAAATATTGAAGTTTTTATCTATTTTCTTTCTAATTAATTTTGAGTGTGGGGGGCTTTTTAAAATTTTATTTGGGGGTAGAGAGGGTAAAACATGCAGCAAAGATCCGAGGCTGGAATCAAACCCGCTGTGTTTTTTTTAATAACTAATAATTGAGGTTTTTTTTTCTCCTTTTTAAAAAAATAATTTGGGGTTTTGGGGTATATATTCTGCTTTTTGGTGTGTTTTTTTCCCTAATATTTTCCTGCATTGGGTACTTTTACTTTGAATGCATTAAGTACATATTCTTGATAATATTTACTTACTTTTACTTAAAAAAAAAACCAAAGTATCTGAATACTTCTTCTATTACTGGGACCGGAAAAAATTACTGCTATAAATCCCTCGTTTAAAATCAATATGGTATTATTTATAGGATTTTATATTGATTTGATTTAGAAGTCTGTGACCAACATAAGCCAATAACAAATGTCCATTAAAAACAGTTACAGAAGAAGCTGCCAGCCCTTTTTCTTCAGCTTTTGGCCAAAAAAGATATAAAAACAAGACACACATACAAAGCACTAACTTTCACTTTAAAAATACACACAAGTATTGATTAAAAAAAATTAAAAACGGAAAAATGATGGTGGAAGCGGTTATTTAATGGCTGTATGTCCAAACAACAGATGAACCGACGACCGCAGCGAGCTTAAACCCTTTTTTTGGTACTTTTTCCTAAAAAATATAAATAAATCAAATTCAAACAGTCTTTTTACCGAGTGATGTCGCTCGACTCAGTCATGTGTACATTACAAAAAAAAGAAAAAAGGCAGCAAACACTGTGCTGGAGCTGCAGGTGCATCCTGGCAGAGCTTCACACTGAAGATGATCAAAAGGAGCCAGATGTGTTGAGTTCATTTTAATGAGGAGCAGAAAAGGATCCAGACAGCTATTTGAAGAAGACTGCATGAAAAATGTCATTTTACTCACCGACAGTAACGCACAGCCTTAATGGCCCACTTTATTTGAGCTCCATTTTCCGTCCGGGATGTTCGGCTTTTCAGTCTGCCGCTTCATTATGTGGCTGAGAATTGCCGTCGGTGAGTGCGGCATTTCAAAAGCCGTTCTCCTGCCACATTTCACTCAGCTTATCAATTCAAGCCCTTATGACCCTCTGATATTATATGATTTTATCAAGACTCATCATGAATTCAACAGGCTATGTTGACTTTACTTTGGCCTAAAGATAATTCAAATATAAAACCACTAAAAATCAAACAGACTTCTTCTGTAAAGACTCCCTTTAGAAAATTAGTTAATATCATCAAGAACATGAATCACGTTTCCTTACAGTTTCACATCAGTTTCAGTTATGCACAAAAATTACTGATTTATTGTGCAAACATCTGAATTGACCGATATTTGCCTTGTTGACCGCCATCCGGCTAAAAAGAAGAGCTCATGAATCACAAACTTAAATGAACGAGCAGCAAGAAGAAACTGATGTTTGACAAACTCTGTGATCTCACTGCTGTGTGACGAGACGGCGTAGACGGTTTTGGGACAAACAGAGGACTTCCCCGGGACGCTGTTGGGATGAAAAGACGCAAATTAACTCACTGGCGACGAGTCAGCGAATGCAACCTTTTGTTTCCCTAATAATGCGTCAAGGTTCAAGGTAGATTTATTTGTAATTTTATTATTATAATTTTATTTTTCATTATTATTGTTATTATTATTATTATTATTGTTATTATTATTATTTTTATTTACGGTTTTTGGATGTTAGGATGTTTCTGGGATTTTAAGAAATTTCTCAGATTTTAGAAAGTTTCTAGGATTTAAGGTGTTTTTAAGATTTTCAAATGTTTTTTTTTTATTTAAGAATGTTTTTTGGATTTCAGGACCTTTCTCGATTTTTAGGACGTTTCTATGATTTCTTGGGCATTTTAACGTTTTTAAGATGTTTCTAGGATTTTAAGACGTCTCTAGATTTTAGGATGTTTCTGGGATTTCAGAAGGTTTCATGGATTCCTCGGACATTTCTCAGATTTTAAGATGTTTTTCGAATTCTAGGACATTTCTTGGTTTTTAGGACATTTTAAGTACTTGTTTCAAGTTTCAAGGATGTAAAGACGTGTCTAGAATTTTTGGTAATTTCTCTGATTTTAGGACGTTTTTAGGATTTCAGTATGTTTCTTGGATTTCAGGACATTAGAAGCTTAGCGTGAATCTCTTAAATTTCACTGTGAATTAGAAAATGATTGGGGGGCCACCTGGCACCCTGTCAGGGGCCAGACTTGGCCTGCTGGCCATACACTGAACAGCATGTGAAGACCTTTATTAGTTTTGAATACATACACATATTCCACTCATGAGCTGGTTCAGTCTGAGACTCGGAGCGGTTCTCACAACATGTTGGTCTCAGAAACACCGAACGTTGAATCTGCGCGTTGTTTGAAAAAGGAGCTTGGAGTCGGTGGATTATGACACATGAGCAGTCAGCGCTAACTGAGCCGAGAGAGTCAGAGTGAAGTGAAGTGAAGCAGCCGAGTAAGAGCGAGCGCTGAGAGCAGAGGGCTGATGTCCGGGACAGACAGGACTGCAAACAGAGCGGCGTGTCTGATTATCAGTCCGGTCAGGCAGAGGAGCAGCGAGTTCAGCAGCAGAGCGAGTCACGCCGCAGTTACTGTCTGAATTTTACGCTTATGTCATGCAAAGCGAGTCTCCGCGGTTCAAAACGAGAGCACGAATGAGACTCTGACCTGATCTACAAACATGCTGCTGCTTTTTAGACCAAACTGACCGACTGGAAACAAGTCTGACTTCAGCGTGACTTTTACAGTGAGAAGGAGGGCAGCTTCATGTGAAATCAATTTCATTACTTTTTCTGTCTTTGTCTCTCTTTGTTTTTCCAGCTCTACTGATCCCACAAAAGCAGAATAATTTTAACAACCAATTAAACAGAAACGTCTTTTGTATCTGAACAATCGAGAGCTACAATTAGCGCGAGCGCTGACTCATGATTTCGACTTTTTCAAAGTAACAACCTGCTAATGATGAAAGTTAAACTCTCAAAGCAGCATTCACCGACAAAATGTCACAAAAACGAAAACACGTTACAGCTAACAGCAAACAGACGGACTAACGGACCAACCGTGAGCCGAGCGCAACGACACGAAGGAGAACAGACGAAAGCAGCGAACGTCGTGTTTGAGAGTTCACGTTGTCTGAAGACTTGATGTGTTTTTTGGGGTGACGAGTGGACATACAGAAGAGTTTGTCTCAAGAAAACTGACGCACCAGTACGGAAACTTCCTGGATTTGAAACTGACAATGAGGCGAGCCGAAAAGCATAAAAGAGGCAACGTGGAAACACTGCGAGGCGGCCACAGGAGCCGGAGCGAGCCTCGCCACCGATGTGGGTTTGCCACATTGATCAGTCATTGTGAAGAATAAAAATCATTGTTTGTTTATGCAGGTCATGTCACATGTGAGTTATTATGCAGCGGACACACTGAAGCTGTGCAGGTCTTCACGGTTTCTGAAGGCTGTGGTTAACGTGTGGACCTAGACCTGGTTTTGGTGGCACTATTGCAGCAGGAAACATTGCCAGTTTCCACGGCGACAGAAGGGTTGATTACTCTCTACAAGCCAGTTTCAGAAGTTTGCGTTTTCAGGGTCCCAAAACGCTGTTGTCACGTGAACGAAAGGCCAAAACACAACAAAAGTTTAACCGTTGCCGTGTCAACGACCTTTAAAACACAACCGTTTTTCTGGTTTGCTGGTCTGGAGCAGCAGTCCGCAGAGTCAGAAACGTTGACATGATTTCGATAAAACATACAAATCATTTGTGGTTTGCTGAAAAGTACAAAGCCAAAATTTTCCTCTGGCAACTGAGCTGCTTACTGTTGAAAACAATGAATGCATAAGTTTCCTGAAATTCAACTTAAATGTTAAAATGAATGATGAAACGAATAGTTAACTTTAGCTGGTTTTCCTGGTTCAGCGCGCTTTCACAGAGCTGAACCGACGTACCGCTGCAGGTGACAGAAAATCCATCAGAGGGCGACGGGAGACAAATCGTCAGATAACCAACCAAAGTGCGAGACGAGACAGAGGACGGCGTGTGAGCGCGCAGGACTGACTGGAGGAGGGACTGAGAGTTCAGCGGGCGCCTGCAGTGTGATTATGAGGACAGGTTTGACATCATTTACATTCAGACAACAGGGACAAGGACGCCCGCAGGGGTCTGAGACAAAGCAAGCTGCAGTATGCAAAATATCACCATACAAATTTCATCAGGCGCTTTTTATCGCACTGACTCGGAAAACACGTGTTGCAGTCCTCAGGGCTCAACTGTGAGGGTCTGCACAAGAGAAACACACAAAAACTGATGGTGATGATAACCTGTCGGCGTCAGAGCGGACGGCACAGTGAGTCAGCTGCACAAAACTGGAACAACGCGAGCGCTCCATGAATGAATCGCTGATCATCCGTCTGACGTTGGATATGATAATGTTTGAGATTTTACCGCAGTTATGCTCTGCTCAAACATGTGATGAGTTAGTGGTCCGAAGAGTGCAAATACCCACAGCCGAGCGTAACGACAGCTGCTCCGGCACCGTGTGAGAACCCCGCCGCCGTGACACTTTCACTTGTTCTTTGCTGCTCTAATTCAGAGGTCTAATAAAAGTTGGAGCGTGTACAAGAATCAATATGCAAACAGCTGTTTCTGCATCCATTTATGGCGAATTGTGAGAGTAAAAACGAGGCTCCACAATGATCGAGATTTAGTGTATTTTAGTGTGTCTTTATTTCTGTCTTTGTACAAACACAGTTTTATGCACCTGGTACCTAGAAATTCTACGACTGCTACACTAAATCTGGCCCCCGATAAGGTGCCGAGTGGCACCCCAAAAAAATTTCTAATTCATAATAAAAATAAAGTGAGACTACCGTTAACTCACTGTAAAACACACTTCATTCAAACTCCACAGTAGCAAAATAAAACACCCCCAAATCATCTTGGCCATCTTGTTTATTTGTCTAGTTATTAAGTGTCAACAATCACCAGCTCCGCTTTGGTCTAAATGATCCTTAATTCACCAAGTTAGACGTAAAAACGTGCTGTCATTCCCGACAGTCTCTTTCTGGCCACCAGCTGTTTACACTCCTGTAACTTCTTCCTTCACCACCAGGTGTCACTGTGTCTTTCAACTCAACAGTAGAGACAATAGACTGAGCTATGGTGGTGCATGCTGTGCACTACATACAATACGTTTAATCTAAAGAGAAGCACCTGGATGTATGACGGTATTCAAAAATATTTCTTTGGGATTTCTAAATACCCTGGTACCACACAAGCCCAGTATGCTGTTTTTTAAACATGAGAAAATACACTAAAAACAGGGGACAGACTCCTTTCCTATTGCCACAGACAGGAAAACAGTAAACATTATGAAAGCATCATGGAGGCCAGTGAAAATGCTACTGTGGTTACTTCTCCTTATATACCTCTTATTTATACAACCTCTCTTTCAAACTCAGTGCAGACTAATTTGGGAGGATGTTATTATAAACACACACACATTATATATATATACATACATACACATACACACGTCACACGTATATATAAAACACAACCCATTTGGTGGGTTTTTGTACAGTGGAAAGGGGCTTTAGTGTCATATCTTATTTGCATTTTGTTGCCTTAATCTTGTTTTATTATAAAAAAAAACAACATGTTGTCAGTTCTGGTCCATCTGCATGTTTTCTGCGTGATGTCTATTTTTATTTGGACTGAATTTTCTGTTGCGCGTTGAGAAGCCTGTCCAGTATGTGCTTGCGTACACGTGCATATGGAGCTGGACGACGATTCCTGTATGTTTGACCGCTGTAGTTTCTAATAAAGTCGACAATATCCTGCGTAATGAACACATGCAGACGTATTTACACACCAAGCAAACACTGAGCGAACACATAGCAATTATTGATAAAGTAAGCCCCTGTGCAGCTCTAAACCCAATCATTTCCTCCTCCTATGATGCCACACTTCTCCTCGTCCTCCCTATCAGGGACCTGAGTCAATATTTGCCGGGTGAAGTGACTGCAGACGGAGAGCAGATCCTGCGTGTTTCACACAGGCAGCACACAGCCTCCTATATCACCGGGGACAGTTATACAAGCAGGCCATGCGAGGACACATGGAGGCATGTACAGTACGAGGACAGTCACATGCGCACACACCAGCGCGGGCACTGACGTATAGGAAAGTGCATAAAGAATTCAGGACATTCGCTTGTGTCAAAACAACACACGCTGAAGCTATTATCCACATCTCTGCACACACGGTGCTTGTGTGCGGGTTAAGACATGCTCATTGTATACCATGCAGAATAAAGAAAACACACACACACACACACACACACACACACACACACACACACACACACACGGAGAAGCCCACTTGTCAGACTGAGAGCGCAGTATGGGTGACCTTGGTTGCCGTAAGCTTTGCCAGCAGCTGAGCCAAGACCTAACAGGGAGGAGGGGAGGGGGGGTGGGGGCAGCAGCATGGTGGACGGCTGACAGGAGGGGGGGGGGGGGGGGGGGGGCAGAGGAGTAGTATGGACGATCATATGGAGGAGGAGAAAAAAAGGATGGCGAGATGTGAGGGAGAGATGGAGCAGGCGGAAGTTGAGAGGGAATAACAAGGAGAGGGAAGGAGGGGTGGAGGGAGGAAGGAAGAAGAGAGTGGAGGTGTGAAAAGCTATGTATATGGATTAGCTGGAAACGTCTTCCTCCCGTTGCATAGCAACCGAGCGAAAGTCACGAAAACTGAACCCTGTGCAATCTGCCAAAAAGGGGAAAAAAAAGAAAAGTACCACTCTGCTTTTCAGGCACTCAGAGGCTCAACAGCCCCTCCCCTCCCCCGACACACACACACACACACACACACACACACACACACACACACACACACACACACACACACACACACACACACTCAGCCTACGCACACACAAATCCATGCAGCTCTCAGAGGATGTGGTTTCGGGATGACGGAGGAGGAGCAGCTTCAGGGATGGAGAGATGAGAATGATGGAGAGATGGAGAGAGAGAAAGATGAGGGAAAGGAAGTTACCAAAGGAAGTGAGGCTCTGCTGAATGTCAATTTTTTTTTTTTTTTAATTCAAAGCTTCAATTAACCCCTTAGGGCCCGCTTTAAAACCAGACACACTGGTATCTCTCTCTCTCTCACTCTGCAAACAAATCAAGAATCAAGCTTTAAAAAAATGTTATACACAGATATGATTTTCTACTTTCATTGAGTTCATTTTTTTAACAAACATGAGTCCTAATCATGAATATCAAATATTCATTAATTTGAAGGATTTTAAGCCTTTAAATGCCAGGTTTTTGTCATGTTGTCACAAAAACACAAAAAAATCCATGCTAGTCCATGCTAAGAAGATTATTTTTTAATATCACAGCCTTGGGATACATTATTATTTTTATAAATTTTCTATTCTGTTTAAATTTTTTTACATTATTTGTGCAGTGTCAAATACTCACTGATTGCCCTCTGCACACAAAATGTGCCTCTTAAAATCAGGATAAAATATATTAGATAATAAAAATATTATCTACTTTTACTGAGTTAATTTTTTAACCAACCTCTGTCCTAATTGTAATGATAAAAATTTTTTAAAAGTTTTTAGATTTTTTTGTTATGATACCACAATGTTTTCAAATTCAAAATAATAAAAAAAATCAATATACCAGGCCTTTATGCTGACTAGATTTTTATTTTTTATTTTTGGAGGTTAGCTAACCAGTGAAGACCAGAGGGTCAGCGGGCGTCATGTTTCCAAAAATTAAAGCTGCTGGCTGGCTGTCTGTCAGCAAAACCAACAGAAAATGAAATTTAAGTCAAAACATTTAGGTCACACACAAAACGGTCCTTTTTTAAAATCACATAATTTTACGCTTTTTTTTTCTTAAAAATCAACGAGTCAGTTACCAAAAGATGGTTTCAGGCTGGTTTCAAAGTAATGAAATAAAAAAATGTGATCAATCACATCTGAAATTCTGCAATTAATAGCGCTTAAAAGAAATAAAAAATCTCCTGACAGCATTTAAACGCGATAACGAGACATGCAAACTGCAGCATTCAAACACTGATTTAGAAATTGTGTCAACGTCATGAATGAAACTTTGCAGCTTCAATGAAACTTTTTGCTCGAGAGAGAAAAAGAGCTGATTATTCATCGTCGGAGCCATTTTAGCGCAGCATAAACAATCTATGAGCGTGCACACGCTGGTCTTTGTTAAACAAGTCGAATCTGTCAGATCCATCAAATGAAGAGAAATGGCCTTCGGTGTAGTCTCTGCTGCAGAGCGAACGCTCAGTATCACTGTTTTCATTGACGCTGGCTGAGTCACAGCACGCCTTTTCTTTAGACAGCAAACCACCCGCCACATCACTCAGCACCGTGCCACATTCCTGCTTTACATTGTGTTTCAAAGAGCAACAGCCCGAGCTTTACTGCGAACAAATATCCGACATGTAAAGGGAGCAGCTCCTTGAGAGAGAGCCGTCTCTCTCTTCTTAAATGCCTGAGGCAGCGATAGCAGTTTGTCTCTTCATCTCTGCTGCTTCTTGAGTCTCTCAAGTGTCACCGTAAAGCACATATTGTACAGCCGAGGAAGTAAACTGTCTCAGTGGAAAGTATTCGAGCTTCAAGGATAGTTTATTTTTAACACGCTCACACAGCACTTCCCAAAAGTAGTTTTTTTTATGCTCCCTATTCGGGTGCTCCAATCGATCGGCCACAAATCCAATATTCAGTAGACGACACACACAAAATACATTTAAAAAACTCAACAGCAATATTTTTTTTTCAAAAACCATGATCCGGTTACTCGGGAAAATCCGGTGCTTATTGTGAGCTA
This sequence comes from Plectropomus leopardus, assembly GCF_008729295.1. NCBI lineage: Eukaryota > Metazoa > Chordata > Actinopteri > Perciformes > Serranidae > Plectropomus > Plectropomus leopardus. The sequence goes on along the minus strand of NC_056479.1, from coordinate 30,171,003 downwards.
TTTCATGTAGGAACTATTTTCTCTCTACCGAACGACACCTGCCAACTGTATCACTGTGCAGAAGGGAGCACGCACTATGCTGACCTAACCGGGACATTTAGAAATACAGAAGATATGTTTTGCATTAAATAGAGGTGCTCCTCTTGCTATTAAACTCATTACATATAGTGCACAGCACGCACCATCAGTGCTCAGTCTGTGGTCTACTGGTGGAACTGACAGCTGAGCTGAAAGACACAGCGACACCTAGTGGAGGAGGGAGAAGTTACAGGACTGTAAACAGCCGGCGGCCAGCAGGCAGAGTGACTGAAGGGAATAACCGAATGGTTTTTTTACATCTTACTTGGTGAATTTAGGATTTACTTGGACCAAAGCAGAGCTGGTGAAACTTACCAATCAGATTACCAGCAGGAGGATCCAAGACGGTTTGGGGTGAGTGTTATTTCGTTTCTGTCGAATGTTTCATGAAGAGTTAATGAGGCAGTTAATATTTGTCAGTCTTCTCTGACAGAGAGCTGAATTCAGGAGGTGAACAGTTGTATTTTTAACATTTTGTGGGTTTCTGTTGTGTATTTATTAGTCTGAAAGGCTGAAAGTAAATAGAGCGCTGGCTGTCTGGGGGGGCGGGGAGGGAGGGTGTCATATATGGTATACCCCGGTGAAATTTCAGAAAGGTATGAAGGTGAGAAAAATGACAAAGCCTGAAACCTAAGACGTACAAAACAGACAAATTTAGCCCAAATTTATTGGAGCGCCTTTGAAGACAGTAAATCTGCAGACTGCTTTCACTCTGAGTTCAAAATTGGTGGACTCGGATGTGAAACTTAGTACCAGCAACCAACAGCAAACCATGTTACGCTGGAAAGTCCAAAAATGGCGGCGGTTCACCTTTTGACTTGTTCAGTTTGTGCAGCAGAATGAAAACTGCCAGCAGACCGTCTGCAGGGTGTTTTCAGAAACCATCTCATACAGAAAATGAAGACGACGCTGGATCGGGGCGATGCAGAAATGTCATCTGCAATTCCAATGATCATTTAGAGAAAGCGAGCTGAAGGCAAACAGGTAGAGTCACAGTCATTATTACCTCTTCATTAAAATGTAACCTAACCCTGCAGTCAGAGCAGCGCCGTCATTACTGCAGAGCGATGCTCTGATTAGCTGCCCGTCGCACACTAATCACTTGACAAAGTCTTCAGCTGAGGTCCAATCAGCAGCACGCCAACGCCGAGTTAAATGTCATGTCTCCAGCACCGACCTACTGTACAGCTCTACGTCAAAATGTGTTTGGGTGATCAGGTAATACTGACCACACGAGAGCGAAGGTGGAAATGGACCCTCTCGCAATACTATGATTAAAAATCAAAACAAAAACTCAAAGGCACTCTCTTAAAATGTTACAACCTTTTCTACATCTTTGTCATGATCAAACATGCCGTAGAAATAAAGGCATTTCAAGAGAGTGCCTCAGAGTTTTCATTTTCATTTTAGAAATTTTTAAACAGTTTTACATCAGTATTGTCCCTTGAAATCATGCCAGGATGTGCACCCTGTTTAAAAATAATAAAAACATTTTTGCACAATATCGGATTTTTTTGCAGATATCCATTATGCCGATTTATAGCAACTCATTTGCAACTCAATTTTGTTGTACATTTATAATGACGAGTAAAGTATTTTATGTCTTTTGTAAGATACAGTTCAATATCAGCTAAATAAAACTGTTATTCTAAAGATAACTCAGAAAGTTCTCTTTAAAAGAAAACCCTGCAGACGGCTGTGAACCTTCTGCACTCACACAAACAGCATTTCGTCTAATTATCTCCTGCAGATACAGAGACGGGCGTAATTACGCTCCGCAGATGTTTAATATCACGTAGCTCAGCAACACAATCACTCACTTTAATTTACAGAAATTAATAACTATTCAAAATGCAACCCTACTTTGAGAAATTGCTATTGGATATCCAATCCAGTGTTTCTCCTTAAAAGGGCTGCAATTACGCAAAATAAACATACAAGAAAATGAAAATTGATTGGGCTTCAAAGAGCTGATGGGGAGCCCTAAAATGCTTTAATTGGCTTAATCCTGGAGAACTGAAACAAACTGAGAGCACCGTCACAGCCGCCGTCCTCCGACTGACAAACAACCTCAAACTGAGTCATCACACAGATGTCTCTGCTGCCAGCGTCACCTCTGACCCCGGCCCGGTGACGGGTTCACGCGGCGGTCAGCTGTCAGCCGGAGTCTTGATGATCAAATCGATCGCGCAGCATCAAAAAAGCAGGGAGAATCGGGACAATACGGGTGTTTGAGGGGGACGCTCGGACGGGAACAGGGGCTCGCTTGTCTCGGGTTCCAGCCGCGTTATCCGGGCCCCCCGCCAGATTACCCAGAGCCACCCGGCAGCACTTCACGCTTCCATAAATGAGGCCTGGAACCACAACAGATGACCAAACACTGGAGCTGGATGCCGCGAGCCGCTTCATTAACGCAGCCGAGGGGTTTGTTGTGCTGTCAGCGCAGCCTCATCGGGCCTCGTCAGGAGGAGGCGGCGGATAACGGCGTGATGAGAGCAAACGAGAAAAAACATGCAGCTCACACACAAACAAAGCAGAGAGATGCTGATGCTCAGAGTGTTTCCCTCAGACGCACATCTGACCGCTCCGATCTGGTCAACACGCTCAATGTCACACACACACGCACACACACACACACACACACACACGCACACGCACACGCACGCGCGCGCGCACACACACACACACACACACTTACATAAAAGAAGGTGAAGTCCCTCCCCTTTCCGTGAATCACCGTGGGACATTATTTTGCAAAATATCAAATGTGCCGTTACCAAACGTGAGAAACAAATAATTTTTTGATCCGGCTTTAATTTCGCCACATGATAAAGTTTGTCAATTTAACCCTTTAACGCCTCAGCAAACTGGCTTAATCTCAAAAACATGGGAAGAAGCTGATCAGCAACGTAAGAAGACAAGACCCAAAAAATTTGAAAGAAAGTAGTAAAAAGCTACAAAAAAAGCCCGAAAATTAATGACAAAAATTTGCTGACATATAAATAAATAAATTTAAAAAAAGAATAAAAACACCCACAAACAAAGAAAGAACTGATCTTCAGGTTAAATATTTAATTATGATTATTATAAATATAGTTTTTCCCTATTTTTTTCCTGTTTTTAAATTTTTTAAATCCACGAATGCAATTTGTGGAACATTTTTTTATTCAAACATTTTTATACTTAATGTAATTAAGTTGAAGTTATTAAATCACGTTACTAATTCAACTGACTTAAATTTAGTGAATACTTCCAAATATAGAAATCTGTGTTGATTTTAACTTAAATAAAAACATGTTGATGTAAATCAATAAAATATTTCATTTTTTGTTGGTATATTTTTTAAAGTGCGTGCTCTTCCTCAGGTCATCAGTTTTTTATTCTCATGTTTCAGCTTTTGTCCAGCATCTTGTCGATGCGTCGCCTCGATTGCGGCAGCTTTTGTGAACTCTTTGTAGAAAATCTATTTGTGGCTGCAGACGTTTTACTCGTCACCACGGCTGATGTGACTGGCAGGTTTGATCTCAGCACGTATAGACTGCTGTTTATATGTCAGATATATTTTTAGGTACCTGAGAAACACTGTGTATTTAAAGGTTGAATATCCAGCGTCGCTATCTCTCCGTTTCATCGCTTCAGCTTAAGAGTCTTTAATCTTTGTGTTCATTTTCGTCTCATTAAGACGAGGCGGGACAATCAGGCTGCACAAGTGATGGACTTTTAAATTTCTCTTCCTGTTGAAGCCTTGATTAATGCTGGCTGTCCGCCTGAGGGACGCGTGTCTCCACATCTCAGACCGAATCTCCTTAATAACCTGTCTCATCAGTTCCATTATAAAACATTATTAGATTGAGAAAAACGTCTGACGGTGCAGAAGCACAGAATGACAAAATGTTCACTGAAGATTCTCATTAACTTTGGCTCCGTTAAAGTCACATTTTCATTATCGACGTGATGTAGTTTTTCTTAAATACTAAACACATGAAGTGACTAAAAATGGCGGCCATATTTTCAGTTTCAGCAAACAAAAAAATGATGCCTGGAAACCAACCAGAAAACTACAAGTGCAGATACGACGAACAAAAGTCGTCTTAAGGGGAAAACAAGTTTTTCTTACCATTTTTTGTGTTTTAGACGGCGGCCGCTTACACCGGCGTTCAGCGGTTACTGTAATCAGCGAGCACGATAATAAACGATAGTATCAGGGCCGGATCGAGACATTTTGGAGCCCTAGAAGAGACTGAGATTGGATCGGTATGTTCAGTAACAACAATAATATTAATAATGATGACAGCAGCTTTGTCTGAATGTCCCCGCTTCACAGAGACGTGTAGATGCAGATCAGAAGTTTCTTCTCCTGCTAAAGTCACCTGATTCATCCGGACAGTTAAAGAGGACGAACAGATTACTGCAAAGACATGAACCTGCAGCAGACAGAGGACAAACACCTGCTGGGACACCTGTCGGAAAATGCGAGCGGAGCAGACGCCGGTGGAGACACCAACGGAGACACCAACGGAGACACCAACGGAGACACCGGCAGATAATATGAGCCGGATATTGATACAATATTGGCGTGCTAAATATCACAATACTATACACTGATTTTTCCCACCAAACCCACGAAAACTGGAGCAAGAGCTGCTGTAAACGTACGCTGCTTGGATCGACATTTTAGGTGAATTTCACAGGAATCCAGTGAGGTCGAAGGTTGAGCTGAACCCAACTTACAATAATAATTTTTTTTGAAAAGCATTTGCACTAAAACTCTGTTTCTGCTGCTGTATTGTGCATAACACGTGACCTCACACGAAAACCGGCTCTTTTCTTTTTGCACACACGACACTGCACCAAACTGTCCACATGAAGATGTCTGTATGTCCACAGCATGTTTGTATGTAGGAAAGTATGTACACCCTCTATATTTTCCTTCTTTTTAATGCCTGATTGTTTAATTTATGTACATATATATGTGTGTGTGTGTGTGTGTATATATATCCTATATTAAAAAAAATTTATACTTTAGCTTTTTGCACTGTGGGCAATTTTTAATTCCTGCATGTCTAACAAACATGTCAGAATTGATGATAAAGACGACTTTTACTTTGACTTTTGGACGGTCAGCAGGTAAAAGAACAAATATGATGACTGATAGAGATGCTGTTTGTTTTCTCTGCTGAAGGTCTGAGGACAAAAGCATTTCTAAATAACGGAAAAGAACAGTGAGTGGGAAATCGCTCCTCTCTTGCCTTTGGACATTTCCTCCCACACAGCGTGTTTGAGAAATTAAAGGTGTGCGTGAGCCTTCGCACTCAATGTTTCCAGCAGCCAGCATGAAGAGCGAGGAGCTGCGCAGAGGTAGTTACTGACGGTTAGCTCAGAAATACTGAATTTCGAAGAAAATGTGTTATTTTACAAGAAGAATAGCTAAAGTCCGGGTGTCCAAACGTTAACCTGTGAGTCCTGTCTGCTCAGTAAAGTCCTGTTTTTGGTGCCTAACCGCCGTGACTTTCTTTTCACTGAATCAGTCGCCCTGAAAGACTCAACAATGTATTAAATCCAACTTTTCATCCAAATTAAGTACATTTTAAACACAGGAAAAATAAAAAATGAAAAAAGTGGATGGAATAAAATGCTAAAAACTCAAAAATTAAGATCTCGTAAGCCCTTGAAACCTGAGCAGGTTTGGTCTGATTTCTGTCAAAAACAGGGACAGAAGGCAACTTTTTTTTTTTTTTTTAATTTCTATTTATTTTCAGACAGAAGGCAACTTAAGAAGAAATTACTCAGCATTTAGCAAGAAATTAATAAAAAAAGTACAAGAGAATGACCAGAAACTTTGGAAAAGTGTTTAAAAATTGCAATAATTCTGTAACATAATTTCAAATGTGTATGGTCTTTCCCTCGATTTTTTCTTATTTAATAATTTTCTACATCTACAAATTTCTATAAATTTTCTCAAATATTAGCACAAATTGTTTAAGAAAAAATAAAAGAAAATTACCTGAAAATAATTTTAAAAATCAAAGCAAAACAAATAAATAAAAAGTAGAAAAGAAGAATAAAACAAGACATTATAATAATTTTGTAACAGAATTTTATAGATGTTATTATAATACTTAAATATATTTTCCCTAGCCTTTTTTTGCTATAAAATTTAGCTTTTTATAAATAATTCTCTTAATCTACTGATTTCTTGTAATTTGCAGGACATTTCTTACCATGTTGCTCACTGACTTTTTTCCTCGTGTTTTGAAAAGAATTGGCACCAATGTGCTCAGAGGGTGAAAGTTTAAATATTTGTAAAAGGCATCTGCATCATAAAAGGTAACTGATGAAGAAATGAACCAAAAATTGGCAAGAAATTAGTAAAAAAAAACAAAAGGTCAGAAAAGTAAAAGAACAAAAACAGGAAATGACCTGAGAAAAAAAAGAAAACATTAAATAAAAATAGTAATTAGAAATAATATTTTTTCTTTAACTTAATTTTAAATATTTCTATGGCTATAAAAATTATGAATATAGTTGTCTTTATATTTTTCCCTCGTTGTTTGATCATTTTCTAATGATTCTCTCTTTTTCAGCGCTATTTTCAGTCTCAGGTTACTAAATGTATTTTTTCTTCTCTCTGAAAGAAATGGCACCAATCTGCTCACATTTCAAAGCTTTAAATGCATCTGAAAGGTATCTGAAGGCACGAGAAAAGTCATGTCGATCAAGGATTCAAAGGGTTAATCATATCGCTTGTCGGAAACGTTGCATCGCAAAATGAAGACGTCGCCCTCGGGGCCCGGAAGCTTTCATCCGTGGCTCTGATCTTTTTGAATGAACAAGACCGAAAATAAATCCAACGCTTTGTACGGACCGTTCTCCCGCTGGATGCCTTTTCTCTTTTACAGTTGCCGTGAAAGGCGGAGGATTATTTTACTCATGTGAGTGACTCATCCAAAATCCCCCCGGCAGAGAAAAAAAGAAAAAAAGTGTTCATATTCAGCGTTTTCACTCAGAATACTGATATTCTCTTTGGAGTTCCCCGAGAAAAACACGATAAAAAAACGATAAACTCCCACCGTCTCTTTTTCTGATGTTCTGACAGTGAAGAAAACGTTTTCGGGCCCCGAGCAGCAGAAAGCCGTTTGAGCTTCTTATTCTGTCTCTCACTGTTGCACTCGGATGTGTGAGGTTTGCAAAACCACTAAACTTTGCAAAGCTGGACTCAGCAGGACTCTGATGCACTGACTCATGTTTATGACGGGCTCTTAGTTTGAAAAACTCCCAAACCAACACGCTGAAAGTCGCTCGCAGCGGACGAACCCAATATGCAACAACAACGTAAACCTCTCGCTGCATTTTCGATTTCCGAGGAGCCGCAGACCAAAACGCCTCCAAACACAATTGGGATGGATCCACAACCAAACAGAGCAACAAATCGTTCCACATCAGCTGCAGCCATCGTGTTTCCACGACGTCTCAACACCACACTTCTTCACGAAGCGGGGTTTACGGTCGCCGTAGTAACCCTGCCACAAGCCAAAAATGATGTCATTAGTCCGTTTTGCGCTGTCTGTTCGAGGCAGGAATGTCACGCCGTTCTGTATAGAAAAGGCACCATCACACCTGAATGAAGCCTGAGAAAAGCTTCCTTCATAAGCACAGGAAAAAAACAAAATGAGTAACCTGGCAATAAATGTCCTTCAAAGTGCAAAAAATAAGTTAAGGTGACGTGGCAATGATTTGAGAATAAACTGGAGGGAATTATTAGATATGATTTTTTTTTTTTTTGAAAAATGTCCAGGAACATATTTGTGTTTTAACACTTCCTAGAGGTCAATTTCCTGCTTTTTGTTTCTTTACTTTTCTTTCCTTAAAAAAAAACAAAAATAAAAAAACTTTCCCGGTCATTTTTGTAACTTTAGGTTCGTTTCTTTCTAATTTATGGGCCTTTTTTTCTGAAGCTGCTCATCACCCTTTTCCCATGTTTTAGAAGGAAATAAAGTACATTTCTCTAAGGTCAAAGGATTAAGGTGGAATTGGTAACAGCGCTGAACTGGCATCTGCGTTAGAGGGACGGGTCGGGACGGGACAGGTATGATGGCGGGGCATTTAAAAAGCTGCAGAGCAGATGACAGGAAGGAAAGCAACAGCGGTCAAAAATGTCAGTAAACAGTGAAAACAAACAAGGGTTGTTTATTAAAGCGCTATGTTAAATGTCACTGGAGGCAGATGCTGTTGTGTTAAACAACATGCCTCTTTTGTTTCCTCAACGCCAGCATGCTGTCTAAAATCACACACTGCAACATGACAGTTCTGCTGCTCCTCTCTGCCGCTACTGCGCTTGAAATAACCCGACGGTGGTTATGTTTTAATAGTGATGGGCTATGTATAGTCTTGGTTATTAATGGGGAACACCGCATGATATCGCTGTTTTTTGGTTTTGTGTAAAAATGTAAATTGGACTCGAGACAAACGTCTCAAACCCGGCCTGTATCAGATAAACACTTCTGATTGGCCCAACCAGTCTGAGCAGGAGAGGCAGCAGACACATCTGCCTGAGCAAATAAAACAAAAGCTGCAGACTCGTCTGATGAAAGTACAAGAGATCAGAGCCGGAGGAGAGGGGCCGTCAGGGGCAGGCCCGGGTTCAACAGGGAGTGCTTCCATTAGCGAGCCATTAGAGGCAGTTGTTGGTAATTACGCGTGGGTTTAGGGCAGCGTGGACGTGGACAAAGAAAAAGTCCATCATCACACTCACCCTGGCGCAGCGCTCTGTAACTAACCTGTCGGAGAAAAGAGGCCAGTGGGCCAACACTTTGTCTTGTGACGTGCAGGTAATTAGCTCGGCCATTAGAGAGCAAGTGCTGATATTGAACGGCGGTAGAATATACTCGGCAGCCTTTAAGAGTTTTTCATTGCCTCCCCGTCTGTGAGAAACTAAAGAAGGGACGGAGAAGAAAAAGACGGCATTCAAAGTGATGACACATCTCTTCGGCTGTTATGTAGGTTAATGCATTTTTTGCCTTTGGGTCTGTCGTGCACTCTTACGTTCGTGTAGGGCTCGCAACCAAAATTATTTATGCAGCATTTAAAGGACTGTATAATTTAAGATGAGGAGAGAGTTTGCATCTCGCAGTCGATGTCGGGAGGGTCTGAGGGGCTGAACACCCGCCGGCCGTGAAGGCGTTTAGCCGAGTGACTGAACGCAGCTCATGGATACAACCACTTCCTCTCATCACACAGACACTCAGTAACCCTTCAGGGACTGGTTGTCACATTTTACACGCTTTTCATTCTTCATTTTTGGATACGTTTGTCTGTGTTCATGCATTTGTCATACATGTAGTCCAGATTGTGGACTAAAGGTTTTGGTTTAGGCAAAAAAGGCACATGGTAAGGTGTAGAATGGAGAAACACAAGAAGCTATTCAGACAGGCAGTAAACATCAACCTAACGAGTGAAAGTCCAGGGTTTGTTGGACCCATCCGAAGGGTAAATGATCTTTTCACAAACTGGTATCAAACAGAAAAACACTGTAACATGACTTCAAAACCAAAAGTGAACTCTGACTTTTTATAGCTCAACACCACCTTTAATTCAGCTGATAACATCAAATCCATCTCAGGAAAGTTAAACTTTCATACATGTTTTATCCGTAATTACGGCGATCGGTTTAATAGTTCAGAATCAGGACCTCCGCTGTGAAGAGCAAAAGCGCTGACTGTGCAAAATAAGCCAAAGGAAGGTTTCACCTGCGATTTCAACGTGTCGGATACATTTAATCAGCAGTTCACGTCTTCTGCTGCTCAGCTCTTTTTCACATCCTCGCTGCAGGTCGTGAATTCTGTTATGAAGCAGGCTGACAGTGAAAAGTGCAGCATTTCTGCCCTCAGCTGAGAGGATTATCTGCTATCCGCCCATCCTTCACATGCAGCTAATAACATCACATACATGCATAATGCAAAACAACAAAAAATATTTGGAAAACATTCATTTGGGGGAGAAATGAATGACAGCGGTGCAAGTTTCATCTCCTGAATCTTCTGCAGTGGGACGTCCGGTCACATCACTGTGCATAATAATTAGCCATGTGCTCCTGCTTAGGAGAGTGACCGCTTTAAAAAAGTCCTATTTCTCTGCCCACGCGACCCTTAGAGACCATCTGGGGCATTTTACACACTTTTCACTCTTCCTGTTGTGATAATTGTGAGCTGCAGCTCAGAAACATCAGAATTTAAAGATGTCCTCAGCGACCGCCACACATACATTTAAATTTTGCACGAAACACTGACTATCTTTGGGTTGAGGACAAAATAAAACGTTTTAGAACATCACCTTGGTCTTTGGCAGATAACTGACTGATTAATCGACAAAATACTCAAAAACAAAACTAATGTTTAGCTGCAGTCTGAGTCACTGCAGCCTGTCCTGTTCAGCAGTTGCTCGTGCGTTCAGAGAATCGTCTGCACGACTACGACGCATCAAGTTGTGCACAAAGCATAACACGCCACCAACACGTGCACAGCTGTGGGCCTAAATGTTCAACAGTGAACTTTTGCTTCACTTGTTATCACGGCAGCGCTGAGTAATTCACATTTTAATATTCCAAATATAACGGGCACGCCATGTGGTGCGGCTCCATCCAGATTTTGGCTGCTCGCACGGACTCGGATCCGCGTTGCATGTGAGGAAATTAGGACAGTGAACGCAGCCATTAAGGAGCTACTGAACATGTGTTGCAAATTTGCATCAGGGGGAACTCACGAGCGTGAAAATAATTTGAGACAAAGTTACATCAAATCAGATTAGGCGCACCGTTGTATCACAATATGTCCTGTCACATCACATCACAGCGTCAAGAGCGTCTTTCTGCGACTCCCACCGCCGCTCATCTCCGCGCTCTGCTCCCCCCACGTTCACTCAGCGGGGTAATAAGGCCGCACAGCTACTGTCCTTTCTCTGTGCAGCTCTCTAACAGCAGGAGAGGCACCACTTTACAGTCAACACACACACTCACACACTTCCTCTGCTGCACTGAGCGCTCACAGGCAGCAGGTAAAATCCTCCGCTCACGTCCAACTCATCAGAGACCGTTAGGTCAGCTATCAACGCAAATGCGACCGCTGAATGTTTCAGTAACGTTTTCAGCAACAGGTTAGAAAAACAAAAAATGTATTCTTGATATATCACATTAGATTACATTTTCATTTTACAAAAAAGGTTTGTAAGCTCAGACAACAGACGTAACATTTTCATAACATTTTCGAAAAGTTGCTTTGAGAACGTTCTTCCTTTGTTCTCATGTAACATTGTGGAACGTTTTAGAAAAAAAACACCAAAACATCTTCAAAATGTTGCAGTTCAAACGTCTCAGTCAGCATTTACCCTCACAGGAAGATTATCTGAAATGTGAAACATTCATAAAACGTTCTTTGAACATTAGATTAAAATGTTTTTTTTAAACATTATTGCAACTTGTAGGTAATGTTGGGAACACACGTTTGTCTTCACGTTTCATCACATTTGTTTTGATATTTTTCGTGTGAAATGTGCCGTCACCTGGACTAATGAGGCTGATTATTCTGCAGAAATCTGTCGCATCACAATGTTCTCACCAGATTTCGAGGGACTCAAAAGTGTTTGCACGTCTTATGTGTCTAATTAAAACAGCATTATTGGATTATTGCTGGGAAACACTTCATTTAAATAACCTAAACATCCTCAAAAGCTTTTCATTTGTTTTTCTAATTAACGGACATAAGAGCAAACATTATTATAGAAAAAGTAATGCCGCAGATGTCATGTGTGCAGGTGTCGAGCTGAAGAATTTAAACCCGATTATCACTGTGCAGCGTCTCTCTTAGTGCCGGGAAATATGGCTGCAAAATAACAGCACAAAAGTTTTAGGCGAGATCACGATTCTTGAAATCCTGTCTAAACTAATGTAAACTACAAAAATACAATTTTTTAAATGAAATACAGTTGCAATACAGTTAAAGTAACTGCTGTTTTATAAAGTTGACTAAAATACTATTCTAATTGAATTAAGTACAGTACTGTACTTAATTTAGCCAACTTTAATTGGCTGTATTTTTTAATTTATTTTACTGCTAATTTGCATGTTATATTTTTTTAAAATACCATTTTTTTCTCTTAAAAAATGTTGGTGATTTTTCAAGAAAACATTTGGAATTATTTATAAAATATTTCAGCAATTTTTAAAGATGATATTTTGTGGATTTTTAGAACATTTTTAGTGATTTCTTTAAGAAAATATTTCTTTACTTTCTTGAAGCTTTTTTAAAGAAAACATTTTGACTCTTTTTTTTTCTTCAAGAATTTTTAGGGATTTTTGGCGAAAACATGCCTTCCAAACCCACTGGCCCGGGGAAAATCCCCACAATGACAGACACCGTAAAACAAGAAAATTATCTTTGGTATTTTTAAATTTCCGATGGTCCTTGTACACATCATGTGTTATTACACAAGTTTGTGTGTGAAATTTCCATGACTTTTCCAAAACTTTAAACTGAAGTATCCGTGAGTCCTCACTGAGGCGTCACACAAACATTTCCCTCCTAAGAGCCAAACCGACAGTCAAGAACTGACTTTGCTGGTTTCAAAAAGCACTTACTTTCGTGTCTCTCGCAGGATGGTTTGCTGGAAAGCATCAGTCCTGCAGCCGGAGGTAAAAAAACACCTCGATGCATTCATGGACTCATCAGACAGCGTCGTCATCACACTGCGAAAACGCGTTGGTCTGAGCGAGTTCTAGACGAGGTTCCTCCAAACGTCTTGATGAGCTCGTGTCAAAGCACGTCTCGGCGTGTCATTAAAAAGATCTGGCTGAGACGGGGTGGAGCGGAGAGCCTGCAGGCACGCGGCCTTTTACTCCTACCTGGATGCTGCGTGCTGCGTCCTGCAGGTGTGACACAATTATCTCACCCGCTAATCAAATGCTGATTACACTTACAGTATCTGTTACAGTTTCTGCCCGAAATACGCAGGCTCACCGCACAGCGTGACACAGGTACAACCAGGGAGCTGCGTCACATGACACTGACCACCATCTAATCTGTACCTGTGTGTGTGTGTGTGTGTGTGTGTGTGTGTGTGTGTGACTGAATTATGTTACATGGAGAAGCCTGGTTTCAGTCTTTCTTAGTTCCTTCCTGTACACTGGGGCTCAGTGACTAATTGGATCTTAGATTTGGATAATTGATTTGCATGTTTTCTTTAAAAAAAAAAAAAAAAAGGCCTTTTTTTGGCAATTTTTAACAATTTTTTGTTAAAATATTTTCTTTAAATTTGGCAATAAAAACATTTGGTTGATTTTTACAATGTTCTTTTTTTGTGTGATCTTTAAAGGAAATATTTTGGCTTTTTTATTTTTGAAGAAAAAATTCAAAAGTCATGGCCATTTTTCTTTAAACATATTTTAAAGAAAATTATACATATATTTAAACATATTTTTTTAAGAAAACATTTTGGCAGTTTATTTTATTTTTTGCAATTTTTGAGGAAAACATTTTGGCAGTTGTTTAATATGAATATTCTCCTATTCATTACTTTTTCCCCTATGCAGAATTTGAGAGTTTGAACAGGTATACAGGTGTATCTGGGATATTTTGGCTTCATTTTTGCATCATGAGGGAAAGTGAGGATGCGTCGCCCATCTTTAAACACAGTCTGCAGTCGTGTTACGGCTTCGCTTTCATGACGCTGACTGTCGTTTTGTGCTTTATTTTGAAAAAACTATCAATTCATAAACTGTTTAGGCACCAATACGGTTTAAAAGTATCATTTTGGCACCAGTGTCAAAAAAACAAAAACAAAACGATACCCAACCCGAGTGCGCAGCATGCACCGTGTTTCCACATTACCACAGTTAGCCAGCTGTCCGTCAGCAAAGCCACTGAAAATTCTAAAAAACACAAAATATTTACATCACAAAACCGAAATTACACCACCAATAAAGAGATGGTGCTTTCAAAGTCAGCGCTGACGCTCACCGAGGCCACGAAGGGCTGGACTAAAGAGAAACGCCTTTTGTATTTCACGTCTAACCTTCATTTGACCACGAATAGTCCCATCGAGCCAAGAAAGTAACATGATGAATTTCACATAAAGAACAAGAACAAAAAGACAGCCGCAAAAAGTTAAAAAACAAACAGCAGAAAAATTTACAGACAAGCAACAAATTTAAAACGAACAGACAACTAGCAGCAGTCGGAGACCATACCTGTGCGTCATGTGTTCAAAAAAACTACAAAAAAACCTAAAAGCTGATGAGTCCAGTTTAAGATGACTCTGCAAAAACTCTAAAAGCACTCTGACCAAAGACAGCGCAGGCTCGAGGAACGACATATCTCTGTACTAAAGTTGTCGGTAGAACACAAATAAGATAAGTTTAGGTCAAATGGCCTCATAAAGAAAAGTGAACCGCTGTTCCAGTCTCCGGTCGGACAGAGAAGACCAACTTTCTCTTTCAAACTGCAAAGATGTGTGCAGAAAAATTTTCCAGGAAAAATGTTTTAGCATATAAAATGTCTCTGTAGTCAACGCTGACAAACGCGTCGCTTAAATCTGTTTTTTTCTTGCACTAAAAGAGAAACAGTGTTTTTTTCTATTGTAGAAACTTTAACCTTGAGCTTTTTGTAAGACACTCGATGTGATGTTTAAAGACAGATTGTTTCCTAAGGAAAAAAACAGGTATTTGTAAGTTGAGACTTGTTCAATGTGATGTAAATCATCAGCTTTCTACCTGAAAAAGCACATCGTTTTTCAGTCTAATTCACAGAGATTCCTCAGAACCACATTAAAAACACACTGCAGCTCCTTCACTTGGTACAGATGAGGCAGAACTATAGAAAATGGAGCCGTCTGCATTAAAATGAAAGTTTGCATTGCCAATTTTGCAGCACTAATTTTTTATATAAATAGTGAATAAAATAGGACCCAATATGGACCCTTGCAGGACACCATGTCGTACATTTAAAAAGCAAGAAAACCATCAGCTAGGAAACTTTGCACTCTATCGCTCAGGTACTTTCCTACGTGAACCACCTTCTGTAACAAAACATTGTGGTCAAATGATGAAAAGAAGGCCAGACGACATCCCTAATAGTGATTATGATTTCTGCCACAACCCAGCAGCCCTTGTTGTATGCAAAGCTTTCTAATAAACCTGTTCCAGCCTGCAGAGATTTAAAAAGTCACACTCCTCCTCTCGATACGAGCGCCGGCACAACGGCGAATCAAACAGCTGCTCCTGGTTCGTTCATTGCAGGCTGAATTTAACAGAGTTTGGTTTTACAAACAAGCCCACAAACAGTCGGCGAAGATGAAGAGAAGTGAACCAACCTGGTGCCGTGAAGACGGAGGCCGGTCTCGCTCGCTGACACAAACATCAGATGGTGGTGAAATGTCTCTGCGGCAAAATCTGCAAAATCCAGTGGGAAAAAGTTACCCTCAGATGTTTTTCGTCTTGAAAATGTGGCATTAAGACGGAGTCTTTCCCTCCTTTCAATTAGTTATTCCGATCGATAAAGAAATCTATTTAAATGAGGACTACAGAGCCGGACGGCTGCTTATTGATCCGCCTCATTATCACTGTAAACTCACCAGGGACACCAGCTCTGGATGAATCACGTGAAGCTGCAGAGTATATAGGACAGCACTGTGTGTGTGTGTGTGTGTGTGTCTGTGTGTGTGTGTGTCTTTGTTATACTTGTTAAGCTGATTTAGTTTAAATGAAAAGGGAGAAAAAATCTACTCATGATCTGAATGTTCAGACTCTTTATAAGAAGGTCAACTCGTGCCTCAAGTCAGATCACATGGCTCCAGCGTTTCCCCAGCTCGTCTAAAAACAGTCGTCTCCTCCGTCTCTCTGCTGCCAGCTCTGACTTCAGCCTGAGCCTCAAACCGACGAGGCAAACGGCGGCTCTTAATGCCGCGGTGGAAGAGAGGAGCCGCCAAAACCGCTGGCCCGTGGCAAATCCTGCACCAGGACTTTACAAAAAAACGTCTAAATTACTAAACAAACATCACGTTGACCCAAAGCTGACCTTCACCGTCGGGCTGCGTGTTACTTCCACTCCATTTACCGCCTATGGAGAGTCTGGCTGCCGCCACTTCCACATACATGTCGCCGCCGCAGGCTGCCATTTCTCTTCTCTTCAATCTTATTTACCATCGAGCAGAAAACACTCACTTAAACATTCAAAAAGTCTGTTTTTACTGTAAATATGCAAAAAAAAAAAAGAAAAAAAAACCAGAATGCACGGACAGATAGCTCTCTTTGTTTAATTCATCAGTTTAACTGCAGTCAAACCTGAATGACTGAAACTCTGTCGACCTTTCGGTTGTTGTTGAAGAAAAAAATGTGCTGTTATTTCTAGATTGTGAACCTTTAATTCTGAGCAAATGAGCCTGATTTCTTTCAAAAACATGGCAAGAAGAAGAAATTTAGTTAGATATAACTGAAAAATTAACAAGAATTTAGCTGGGAAACAAGACACAAACCAACACAATCAAGAATATGATTCTGGAACATTTTTTTGTAACACGTTTACAAGTGATACGAAAATGACCAAGAATTTAGTGTAAAAAAAGGTAAAGAAAATAAGTACAAAAAAGGGGTTAAGGAAAAAAACAAGGAAATGACCTGAAAAAGTTCATAAAAAGAATAATAGATCTGTTACATAATTTTAAATACATAATTATGATATTTGTCCCTTAAAAAAAATCATAATTTTCTAAATTTATTAATTTCTTACAACTTACAGAACATTTATTGCAAAGCTACTCATTGCATTTTTGGCTTTTTTTTTTTTTATTTATTTTTGAGCACTTAAGATTTTCAGCAGATATTCCGCACCACAGCAACCAGACGCAGACCGGACCAGAAAGGTGCGCGCAGCAGAGTGCACATCTGCAGCCCGTTTCAGAAATGGCCCGGGACTTCAATGGTTAATGGACTGCACTTGTTTAGCACCTTTCTGGTCTTTTTGACCACTCGAAGCGCGTTCACACCACAGGTCAGTTTCACGCGTTCACACACGCCGGTGGCGCGGTGTCACGGACCGGGGGACGGCTCGCGGACCGGACACCGGTCAGCGGAGGCTCCTCCGTGGCGAAAACGCGCGGCGGGACTGACACAAAGCAAATAAACGTCCACAGGTTCGATTACTGATCCGTCCGTTAAACCGGAGCGTTATCATTAACCCTTCGAGCCCGGCGTTGAGACTAAACTGCTCCACTTTCTGTAAAGCGTCTAAATCTGAGCCCGTGTGTGATCGTCTTACTCTTTTCGGTGAGAGCTCCCGGCCGCGCCGTTCACGGGGATGTCTCCGGTGTCTCGGTATCCAGCCTGGAGATCGGGTGTTTTTACGGGACGTTGTTCGATAAATCCGCGATGACAGATCCGATATCGCGTGTCTTCCGTCCATATTTTAATCATATTTCGGAGATGAGAGTATACTAGCATCGATGCTAAACGCCATATTGGTTTCCCATAGTTCCTTTGGAGGGGTCAGAGTTTGTTTTGGTCTTGTCCACCAATCGGAAGACGATCCGACTCTTTGTATCCGCTTACGTTGCCATACGTCATCTGAAGCAAACTGCACTGTGATTGGTCTAATCCAGTGGTGGCGCGGACACTGTCCCGGTGGCGCGGACACTGTCCCGGTGGCGCGATGTGACAGACGGAGGGGGGAGAAGGTCGTGGACCGGTCACCGGTCAGTGAAAGCTCCCTCCGCGGCGAACAAGCTTACACAGGTGCGTTTACCGACCCGTCAGTTAAACCGGAGCGTTATCGTTTCACCGGAATCTGCACCGACGACTCTGACGTGCGGGCGCGTATCCTGCAGCTACTGTCCTCCCTCCTCCGTCCCAGAGCACTCACGGCCGGTCAGTCCCGCAGCAGGCTCCCGCCACGGTCCCAGCTGCAGACCCACGCCACTCACGTCCACACCGGAAATGAACCGCGCATGCGCAAAGCTTAAAGAGCGGGATGTAGATGAAAATGTTTTTGTCACAGTCGAGCTAAAGTAAATAAAAAAAGTACATCATCATTTAAGTCCTTACCCTCACTGAGAGGACACCTGCGGAGTTTATGCATCTGTGTTTCCATCGTTCAAAATCATTGATTTACAAACACAACAGTGTTTTTAAAGACTCACTTCGTTATAGATTACCTTCCTGTAAGTGCAGTACAGCTATTTGTAATCTAAGGAGTAATCTGTAGCCCACTTCTTCCAACTGCAGCTAGCCACACATAGCCTCGCGTTACACACACTCACAAGACCACGACGATGCAGTTACAACTTCAGAAAGTTCACACACACTGGATCAGCAAACAGACAACAAAACTATGGACACGTTTCTGGTACGTAAAAGTCAGGTAACTGATGCACCAGCTCCGCAGATATGATGAGAGCTATTTGCAGTTGAGCTGCGTCCTCAGTGTGTTGTGTGTGCTGGCAAAAGACAGCATGAAGACACGCAAATTAAAAAGGCACCTCTGACCTAAAAGAGAAGCCTGTAGACTTCTTTAAACGGAAACGTGATGGCCTCCTGCGACAAACCACCATCTCTGAGCATAGCGCCGTCTCCGAGCAGCGTCTGGAAGCATCATATATAGTTGCTCCAAGAGTTGCTAAGCTTGGAAAACCCCGTAAAATTGCTGTAGTGGGGCGGGTGTTACAGCGGCTGTACGAGCTGTGAGAGGAGGTGAAGTTGTTTTTGACTGAAAACCAAACAGATCTGGCTAAAGACCCGCATGATACTATGTGGCTTGCCTCTCTCTCCTATTTAGTGGATTTATTGGACCGGCTGAATGGCCTAAAACTTGCTCTCTGGCACGACCGCATCAGTTCTGGGAACTGCGACACGTTTCCCAGCCTTGCAGACTTCCTTGCCGATGCACCTGGCACTGATTTCTCTGCTCTTGTTTGCAGTTTGGGTCCTACTGCAAAGAGGACTACCGTGCATTTGCGTGGGTTCGAGACCCATTTCCCTGCTCGGCAGACGAGCAGGAGCAGCTACCTGAGCTGAAGAGTGACAGCAGACTGAAGCATCTCTTTGGCACCTCCCCTCTTTCGTCAGGTAGGAAAATAATAAGAATCTCTTTGCTGTTTTTTTGCTGATTTTTGGAAAACTTGAGGCCGGCTGTGGCTCAGAGGCAGAGCGGCTGAACCCCCCAGTGACAATTTATATTTTACATGGAAATATCATACAATAACAGAATATACCGTTAAACTCAGACAGCGTGCTGCAGGATAACGATGAACGATGAACGCGCACCGCTTTAGTCCCGCAGTTCCACGTCGTCTCGTTTATCGCATGCTTTTTTAAATTTCTAATTTCTAATGTCAGGCGACCGATGGATCTGTATTTGAAGTTTGTATACTGTCCAAGGTTTGCTGTCTTGTAATTTGAGCAGCTGGACACCCGAATTTCCCTTTCAGGGATGAATAAAGCCTCTTCTGTTCTAAATGTGTCATTGGCAGAGGAAGCGCTGACTCTGTAACGTTCGGAGGTTATCTGATAGAAAAACTAAAATCAGCGACGGCGCTGCTAACATGCAATTAATAAAAATCCATTAGAGCCGGCTCAGAGTAAACCTTCTCTGCTGGGGGTTTCCACGAGTCGGGCGGTTTGATCCCGGTCTTGACCTTTACAGCGTGGAGCCTCTCTCGTTTCCTTCCATCTTGTTCTTGATTCGCTGCTCGGCGTCTCCGTCCCATGTCTCCATCTCTGTCAGATGCTGAGAGCAGCAGGATGTCAAGAAAAGACTCTTTCAAAAGTCACGGCGTGAGCTTCACTGTACCAGACTGCCGAAAACCCCCCGAGGGGCGGAGGAGAGGCCTCGACCTCTCAGCAGAGGTTCACTCGGAGCGGGGAGTCCGTCCCTTTAATGTAATCTCTGGACCACTTCCTGTTGTGGCCACTCCCGACGCCGGTCTCGGTTCCTTTCTCCACAGGACAGCGAGTGCATGTGTGTGCGCGAGAAGGATCTGTGTGTACTCTCCGAGAACATTTGAGGGAGAATCCTCCCTGGAGGTACGAGAGCTTGTTACAAAGTCTTTCTCTCTTGCCGCCGAAGCAGTTTTTTTTTGTCTTTCCTTTTATCCACTGAAACAATACACGTCCCCCGAGACGCTGCTGACAGAGAGGAAGAGAGCGAGCAGCAGCACGACGAGGCGGAG